>NW_022280156.1:543589-549592 GCF_004355925.1 Anarrhichthys ocellatus | reverse complement strand
ACACACACACACACACACACACACACACACACACACACACACACACAGTTGGATGCTCTGTGTGTTAATCTAAGTTAAAAGCTAAATGGATACATAATGGCTCCACTGAGAGCATTATCCTTTTCTAGAGAAATCCTGTTCCAAGCACACACACACACACCCACACACACAGACACACACACACACACACACTTGCACTGGCCTTGCATATGTATATATACAAACCCACAACCCCTCTATCAGATACTCAAAGACTTAATGGAACGGGTTGAACATTAATGTGATATGGATTATACAAAGCGGTCAACTTAATTCTCTTCATGGTGGCATCTCAATTCATCAGATAGTCGTAGTACGTCAGTGGATTCAGTCATCTGCTGTGTTTATTTCAAACCCACGGCGGCCACTTCGAACGCTTCATGGCGGCCTGTTGTTAACGTCAATGTAGTGGAAACTTGAACGGGGCGGTGATATGTATGTTTAAAAAACACTTGAAACAGCATCAGATTCAGATTCAGATTCATCAGTTGTTATTTTTCGCCACCAACGAACAGAAGTTACCATATTTGGAATGCGGAGGAGTGACGTAGAGACGCCGTTTACGTCTCTGGTAGCGGCAGCGACCTATCAATCACAGTAAGCCCCGCCCTAAAGCATCCCCTGCTTTATGGTCTGTTTGACTCTAAATGGACCATAATGTACTAAATGAACATCATGCTGTATTGAAGAAGACTTGAAACTAGAGATTGAGACCATAAACTCATGTTTACAATGTTTACTGAGGTAATAAATCAAGAGAGAAGTAGAGTCATTTTCTCATAGACTTCTATACAACCAGAGGAGTCGCCCCCTGATGGTCACTAGAGAGAATGCAGCTTTAAGACATGAAGCATTGGCTTCACTCGGCAGAACCCGGAGGTTGCCGCCTGGTGAAGCCTAAGACGATGGAATGAAATGTAGAAAAACGTGACGTAAATATGCCATTTACGTTTGTTTGATGTATTATTGTGAGGAAGGTTACAAGATGTGATTGTTCAGTCTGACGCCATTTTTTGTCTCTCCAGTGAACGTTTAAATCACAACCTTTCCACGTCAGCCAAGCAGAAAAAACCTCCATGCTAAAATTAATGTCCGAATTTTTTGCATTTTCACTCAGGATTTGTTTGGGGAGAGATGAGGGGTGATGAGGGAAAACAGGGGAAAGTGGTGACGGAGTTTACAGTGTTTACCTGAAGGGGGAACTATAGCGGGTGGGTGCTACGCTCGCATTCTCTGCTGGGGTAGACATCACTCCTCTATATTTTAACGTAGATAATCGTTGTTTGCTGCTATATTCATGTTCAGAATGTTGAAGACAGCTCCTTCAACAGAGTTAGCATATCTAGCGATAAACATATCAGCTGTGTCGTTTGACTCATTTTAAACCAGCTACAAGTTTGTTCTAAACCAGGTAGGACAGGACGGGACAAAGGGTGCCATGTGGATTTGGGTTTTTTTGATGGACTGTTCTTCTCTTGTGTTCCAGACCCTCTGTGAGTGCGGTGCATAAAGGGGAAGTATGTCAGCGGGCTGGATTATCGCCATAATCCATCAGATCATCCCGCAGCCCGCCACCCAGCGCATCCATCTTTAAATAGACGGCCGAGATGAGAGGTGGAGGATTGGGTCTGCACTGACTGGCCGGCAGGGAAAAGGGAAAGCTAAAAGACGGGTGGAGGTGGTGGCGGTGGAAGAGTGAACGTGTGAATACGTGAAAGCATGAGCAAAGGATAAAAGGCAAAAAAAACGAGCACAGACAAAAAGAGCTTAAACCATGTTCAGAGGTCACAAACAGTTACGAGTGTGTCTGTAACTAAAAGTCACAAACACGAGTTAGACCGTTTTAACAGTTTGTCTACAGTTTAGTTAGTATTTAAATGAAGGGGAGCAGTGGTGGCGTATTCAGCAACTTTACTTAAGTTAAAGTACTAATACCACACTTTAAAAATACAAAAAGTCAAATTTCCTCTTTTCATTATGGATTCATCTGCTGATTTTCATTTAACGATCGATTGTTTGTTTTGTAAAGAAAGTGAACATAGTGAGAAATGTCGCCACAATTACTACATAATCCCGGAAGTCTGTCTGTGTTTATATGTTAAATGTTAATCTGACGGATCTGACACCAGCGCAGAGCTGTGAACGCACCAGAGGACAACGCAGACAGTCAGACTCACCAGGGTTCAGGTAAGGCCGGCACGACTTTGTGCTGTGACACTAAAAAAAGATCTGTCTGGTTGTTTTGAACGACACCAGACCTGCTTCAAATCACAGGTCGGTGAAGGATATCCGAACATCCCTTTCTGGCACCAAACTGCTGCTTTTAAATTGAGTAATATCTAAGAAGATGCAAACCTTTGATCGTGGGAGTTCTCAACCTTTTTAACTAAAAATCCCCACCACAGGCAACGCACATAGATTGTTATTGCTTCCTGTGAATCATTAACAGATGAGGCTGATAGACTGAAAGTGATTTCACAAAAAGGGCACATCGTGGTGGCTCATTAATCTAAGGTACGGGACAGTATGAATCCACTGTCCTCGGTACAACCAGCGTTATCACGCGTCATCCCAACTCACTCACAGACTAAACAGACCCACAATAGAACATAGAGACAATTAGACACAATATGCAACAAGTGGCAGCATGTGTTTAACTAAAATGATCTCACAATTCAACAGTCAAATCTGAATCTCTGTGGGCTTTTGTCTGATTAATGATGGTAAACACCGAACATCTTCACGGACAAAGTTAACCCGTTGTATTTCAAACCATCCATTTTGTCTTTGTAAAAGTTCACTGGCGTTGTTGCTTCACAGGTAAGGTAACACTTAGCATGCTGTTTGTGGGGCGGTTTGCCCTTTTGGGAGGCAGCTTAAAGGTTAGAGGAGGGGGCTCCACACTGAATAATGGCCGATACAAATTGTCAAACCAACCTGTTTGGTGAAATGCCATCAAATTCCAAAAACAACCACTTGTTTCTTGGCTAATTGCGTCAAATTTCATTAGAATCTGTTGAGTTGTTTTTGAGACATCCGGCTAACAAATCTTTGCAGAGGAAATAAACCTATTTGTGACTTTTTATTACCGATCATTGGTTCCTATATAATTGGGCAGTTTGGTGGTTAAAATAAACGTTTCTCTTCTTGTTCAGCTCAAAGACACAAAGCAGCAGGATGTTTCTCTCTGGTCCGATCATCCAGTTTACCTCCATGGTGGTGCGGTTGCACTGGTGAGTATCAGCATACCAGCCGTCTCCTGTTGCACACTGGTCCAAGTCGATGTCTTGAATGTTGACGTCCACACGGATCACACCTCTGACACACACACACACACACACACACAGAGGAGGGAGGTTCACACACATGAGTCAGAGTAAAGAAGTAAAGAGGGACTCTGAATATCACCAGACTCTTTCGAAGAATCCCTTTTCCTGTCTGTAGAAACCTGCATGGCCTTCATGAGGATTCCCTTTCAAACGTCAGATTAACTTTGTTAATTAAAACAATGTTTTTATTCCACATGCTCATCAAACTTTTCTCCAGAGTGCTGGACAGACGGTCACAGGGCCGACTCAGAACTAGAACAGCAGGTGAAATACAAAATAAGTTATGTCAGCTAGAGAGCTTTTATCCTTTTCAGAGATTTAGGAAAAAAAAGAGCTTATTTTGAGACTCGCGTCCAAGTTTTCCTGGAATGTTATCCTATATTTTAAATATGTTTTACCGGCAGGAAAGAAAGGAGACTTTACTGTAGTTGAGGGACACAAATACTAGCAATAATCAACAGCATGAGATGGTCCATAATGTCTCATTCGACCCATAATGGACAGTTGTTGGTCGACAGTGGACAATTTAACCCTCAGAGAGTCTGAAGCTGACCAGCTTCTTTCTCTTCTCTACCTTGCAAAATCTAAATAAAAGTAGAGTCTTGAAAATGACTCTACTTCTCTCTTGATTTATTACCTCAGTAAACATTGTAAACATGAGTTTATGGTCTCAATCTCTAGTTTCAAGTCTTCTTCAATACAGCATGATGTTCATTTAGTAAATGATGGTCCATTTAGAACAGGGTGAGATTGACTAAATGACAAAAACTAACATGGCCATTTGACAAAGGACTAAGAATAGATTAAAAAAATCGGACAAAATTGACACTAGTGTAAAAGCTTGCATTTAAGTGTGTGTTTGTGTCCTAACCTGAACTCTGGCGTCAGGTCAGGCTTGAGGCCGTAGAAGGACGTGGACAGGGTGAGCACCCAGTCGGAAACAAAGAGTCCGTCCTCACAGTCGAGGAAGGGGGTGCTGCCCCAGCGCACCCCGCTGTGATTGGTCACGTAGCTGTCGCCCTGCCTCCACTTGGGCGTGTCCAAGGTGCTGAGGTCGTTGAGGAGCACCCGCTTGGACAGAGCCGCCGTCGGCTGATTGGACTCCGGGAATTTAAAGCTTCGGAACCAGCTGTCGTCAGGGGCGGGGGCGGGCGGGTGCAGGCTCTCCCAGGCCTTGGATAAGTCCTGGAGGATGATGGTTTGCACCTTGGCTGTCGGGTTGCGTGAGGCGCAGAGCACCAGCTGCGGCACCGGGGACGTCGGGTCAGCGTCGAAGGTGAGCAGGGCCCGCCGGATGAGCAGATCGGCCTCCAGAAGGGCGCGGACCAGGGCGTGATACCACTCCATGTCCTCCTGCACAGTGCTCTCCCGCAGGTCACTGGCCTGGAAGATCATGTTGAGGAAGTTGGCCGTATTAGCCAGCGCATCCAGAGCCGGCCGGAGGGGGGCACTGAAGCTGACGGGCAGCGATCCGGCCAGCCCCGGGGGGCTGTACGCCCGTGAGCAGCGGGCGGCCTCCAGAGCCAACGGGTCTCTAGTGTACAGGAAGGTCTCTGCTGGTGACCAGTCATCTTCCTCCTGTGTGGGAGCTTCTGAAGGCGTCGCTGCAAACCCAGGCAGCTCAGTGGGTCTGAAGGAACTAGAGGGGGAGGGGGAGACATTTGAGGTTCCTGTGCTGTTTGTCAAAGAGTTGGTGCTGTTGTCTTTGTCCACCGAGAGTCCTGATGGGTCTGGAGTCACCTGCGCTCTGAGGAGGGATGGGACCAGAAGAAGAAGAAGCCAAACAGGACCCATCCTGAATTTAATCTGAAGAAGAAGAAGATGAGGAAGGGGGGGAAGGGGGGAGTGGGGGTCCCACTCCTATAACTCCTTCTCTTTTTGGCGCTTGACCCCTTCTGTAGGTCCCCTGAGGATAAAATAAATAAATGTCACATGCTGGCGGAGACTTTCTTCATCCTCACATGCAGCAGCAGCAGCAGGTGTCCAGGAGGAGCGCGGCCACTCGGTCTGCGGCGCTCACGCTCGGAGCGCACAGCTCCATCTGCGCACCGCACGGACATGCGCGCACTCACACTCATACGAAGAGATCATTAAACCCGCGTGTCCTACGCGGTGGTGTTTGTGGTGAATGTCCGAGGAGGTGTGGAGCGATCCCCTCATCTTCGCTGTGCGTCCGTGTGTCTCCCGCCCGCGGTGCCGCTCAAATCTTCGTTTCTATAGTCGCAAAGGCGTGCGTCAAAAGCTCTGGAGCAAAGCAGCGTGCACAAGAAGGAGAAAGAGGAGGAGGAGGAGGAAGAGGGACAATCCTCAAAGTTAAGGGGTCCTCGTGTTCACGTGGGAGGAGGAGAGAAGTGTGTCATAGAGATGGAGGGATGGAGACACTCTCCTCTTCGCTCTTCTCCTTCTTCTGTCTGCCGCTCTGCTATCTGTTGCTCCAAAGAGCCTCCAGCCCATCTGACGGAGACTTGTGATGCTCGTCCATCCTCCCTCCCTCTCTCATCGTTCCCTCCTCCCCTCCCTCCCCTTCATTCACCCTGTGCCTCCCTCTTCCGTATCTACAGGGACGCTCACCAGTGCTAAAAGGTGATGAGAGTGGTACATCTGGTGTGTGTGTGTGTGTGTGTGTGTGTGTGTG
>NW_022280156.1:542774-543189 GCF_004355925.1 Anarrhichthys ocellatus | reverse complement strand
CTGTGTGTGTGTGTGTGTGTGTGTGTGTGTGTGTGTGTGTGTGTGTGTGTGTGTGTGTGTGTGTGTGGGGAGGGGGGGTGCACCAAAGTCTGGATGAACGTGAGATGCTGCGTGAGAAGAAAAACAAAACAGGGAAGAGAGAGAGAGGCAAAAATGAAGCGTGCTCGCTGGGAGGAGTGATGCAGGCAAGAATCCTTGTTTTGGTGGCCATGGCAACCAGTTTCCGAGAACACCCCCCCGATATGCACACACACACACACACACACATAGGCTACATACACAAACACCGCTCCCACCTCCCACCCTGGGACTTCACTGCAGAGCAGCAATGGTGCTCTGCAGTCAATCCAGAGGAAGACAATAAGGCATGTGTGTGTGTGTGTGTGTGTGTGTGTGTGTGTGTGTGTGTGTGTGT
>NW_022280156.1:512376-542764 GCF_004355925.1 Anarrhichthys ocellatus | reverse complement strand
TGTGTGTGTGTGTGTGTGTGTGTGTGTGTGTGTGTGTGTGTGTGTGTATGCGTCTCACATGTACACACATGCAGCATTGCAGTCTAGGCCTAATCGTGATCCCGTCCGTTCTCATGTAGCCGTCAAAGGAAAACATGTAAACAACAAGTGTGAGGACGAGAAGATGCAGACGGTTGAACACAACATGAGTCACGTTCCGCTCCTTCAGTTCCTGTTTTGTTTTTTCACTCACTCCTCTCTCTCCGAGTCTTACTTTGCTTTTCTACTTATTATATATTATATTATATATATTTGTTTTGTGTCAGGCTCCAGTGTCCGGCCCACAGCATAAGTACCGTTGCAGCGGCGAAAGAACAAATCTGCATTCATAAAACAATCAGGCAATTGGAATTTTCACCCAAGTTCTGCAAATAAAATCTGACACAAAAACACAACTTTTGTTTGAATCATCATCCATCAAATTAAATTACATTACCCCTTGAATTATCCAACATATTCTCACTCCCAACTTGTCAAACACCGACACTTGGTCAGTGAACCTGAGCTTTAAACTATGACGCTCTAGGTTCCCCTCTGGCGTCAGTTGTAGACGTGGCAGAGACTGCGTGGCCACTTTTCAAAATAAACTCCTGTTTACAGGAAGTTGGGTTCAGGCAACAAAACCACATCGTAATGTTTAGTTAAAGAGCGTGGTTGACTACACTCACAACTGAAGAGCAGATGAGACAAACTAAAATGAAAAGATGTAATAATCCGAGACAAGAAGAGATGCAACGAGTCAAAGTAAGAGAAGAGAAGTCAAGCTAGGATGAATTCCCTTCTTTCAGTGCTCTCTGTTGCTTTTAAAATGTTCCCCGTGAAACACTTTGTGTTTGCATGACGTGGTGCCGAACAAATTCACTACTATATTAAAATGAGACAAAAATGACATAAGCTTTAGATGCACATGACGACACAAAAAAAACAAACGTGAAACACTGCAGCGATATAAAACAGTGTTAATGCTGCTGACCTTTGACCTCTGACCTCCTGGCTGCATCACATCAATATTCAGCTCTGCAGGGCAGGTTGTTAGTTTGATTACTCCGCATAAACCTCATGTAATAGCAAGCACTGCCTTCTTCTTTGTGGCTTACATGTAAACACACACACACACACACACACACACACACACACACACACACACACAACCTTGTGCTTCTATCTTTGTGAGGGTACTCATTGACATGATGCATTCCACAGCCCCTTTCCCTAACTTTAACCATCACAACTAACCTGAACCTATTTCTAACCTGAGCCATAAAACCCTCAAACAAGTGAGTCCTTAAACTGTTGTTGGTCCTCACAAAGATAGCTGTACAAACATCAACGCACACACGTACAGTAAGGATTAATGGCCCTTCATCCACTCTCCCATCATTAACTGGATACACCAGCAGCATCAACATCCATCACTGCCGTGTGGCCAGCAGCGCCATCTGCTGGCCACACGGCATTAATGCAGCACTCCAGGTGTTGGTGTTGTTGTTGTTGGTCAGACTCACTGCTGGGCGCTGTCTGTCTGAGCTTCATGCAGTCTCAGTGGGATGAAGCTCAGCTGCTGCTCCCCGAGGCCCTGCAGCACCTCAAAAGAACAAGAAACCCCAAAATACTCTTATTTTTTTAGACTAAATCATAGTGCAAATTAGACATTATTGTGATGTTCTGGACCTTTGATATATACCTCTGATATAGAGGCATCAGTTTGTTAAAAGTTCCTCACGGTTACTTTAAAAACCTGCTGCTTTTGTTCACTGTATTTAATGAGCTTCCTTTTCAAATTGTTTTCTTTCATTTCACATCTCTGCTTATCTTTGATTCTATTGCAATCATCTTTTATTTTTCTATCCTATATTATTTCTTGTGATGTTCTTTTCTGTTTCCCTCCCGTCCTTCTGAACATCCTGTCATTGGCTGTGTTTCCTCACAATAAATTCCACTCTGAGCCACTTTCGCAGACAGTTTGACTGAACGGACACATTCAGAAGATCATCGAGGTGAGGAGCCGCCATGTGCTGCAACAGCCCACCTTCACCCCGTTACAGTGCGGCCGTCTTGTACAATGAGCTGTTGTAGGACACATTTGAGAAGACGTTTACATGTAACGCCTGCAATCAAGCTTGTTTTATGTCCCGTTAAAAACTAGACACACATTTTTGTTGATTTTAAAGGCAAATGTGTGATTTTGAGGTTCATATTTATACTTTGTATTTAGATACCTCCTGTTTTGTGACAGCAATTTAGATAAAGTATGGATGTGATCTATATTCTTTGCACCAGAGTTTCATAAGAAGAGGATTAATAACACAGAAAAGATGAGACAACTCTCTGAATGCAGAGCGACAGTCCTCTGACGGAGGACTTCATCAACGTGTTCTTAACTCATTCAGATATCTGGGAGAAAGCCAGAGAAAAAACACTTCTACTCTCAACACCTCATTAAACGTGAGCGATAAAAATAGTCCTGGACACATTAAAGTAGGTGGTGTCAAAGTACTAATACCACACTGTAAAAATACTCTGTTACAAGTAAGTCTATAGGATAATGTAATAATAGTTTGAAATAGCTGATTATAAATATTATTTTACATTTAAAGTCTCACAACTCATTTATATGCAGTCATGTTTTTTGGGGTGTGTCAGTGTTTTTTGTTTGTGTTTAAAAAGTATATATGACAACTCACAAAAGAGTACTCTGGTAGTTTAATATTTCTCCTTTACAAAGTCAGGGAACTTGAGAGAAATTGATTTAAAAATAAATAAATGGTTAATGTTGACGCAGCAGTGAGATATTGTGACTTTTAGTACCTGTAAAAACACTGATCTACACTTCCCATGATGCAGTAGGGTCTTTCATTAGACCCTCCATTAAACCTTGTCTCCAAGAAATTACGAGTACCACTTTGTTTTCCTCCATCATGCTGTGGTGAGAAACATTTGTTCACAGGCCAAGTTTCTACGAGTGAGTAAAGCATAATATTTGTGTCGCACCAGCAGCCACGAGGACCACGAGGAGGTGGTTGTGTTAGTACAAAGTTTACGTTCAGGGATCCTGCACTCTGCTGCGTAAAGGCAACACAACTGTCGTTAAATAATTGGGAAAGATGGTTTTCATTAAAGTTAATACAAGGAACTTTAATTTAGTGTTGATATCGGCGGTCACTGTGGATGAAAGCGGTAGTGTTTCGGAGCGCTATGATCAGGTCAAAGTGTCAAGTTTTCCAATACATTGGTTTATGCCCAAATACCTAATCTAATGGCATTCCCATGAGCCCCATTTCATTTTTCTTAGTATTATATGACACTTTGTTTAAAGCTACAGTAAGGAACTTTGATTTTGTGTTGATTGTGGCGGTCCCTTTGGACAAAAGTGGTAGTGTTCTGAGCACCAGACTCTTTAGAAAACCTCTCATTTTACTGCAGCAGGGTCTGACAGTCTGCCCCTCTCAGTCCTGGCTCTGGTTCTGGTGCCTCCCTTCTCTACAGCGGGTCCAGCAATATGTCCTGGATCTCCAGCAGCGTGGAGTCGGTGTTGACTCCCAGCGGAGCAGCGAAGGTGAAGCTCTGCTCCTGGATGGAGGAGGAGACGCTGCTGCTGCTGCCGGGAGCTGAGCTCTCCTCCTCCAGCCGGAGCTTCAGACTGCAGGTCCTATGCTGCAAAGAAGCCGGATCTGGGTCTGTCCGTGGTGGACCGGTCTCTGCTGGAGGATCTGGGTCTGTCCGTGGTGGGCCGGTCTCTGCTGGAGGATCTGGGTCTGTCTGTGGTGGGCTGGTCTCTGCTGGAGGATCTGGGTCTGTCCACGGTGGACCGGTCTCTGCTGGAGGCCCCTCTGGAGTCTGAGCTGAAGGAGTTTCTGGTGAACCTGCATGATTTCATCAGATTTTGCACAGAATTCATCGTCATATGCACCGATAACAAGCATTAAGAACAACTATAGATTTAAATAGACTCTCTTCTCGTTTTAAGTATTGCAACTTGTTCCTTTTTTAAGAAATGTAAAAGCTTCAAAATTCACGAGTGTGGTGTTTACTGACTCAAACAAATCTCTTTAGCTTGTGTCGACCACAGACCTTATTTCAGGCGTCTATCCAAAAACCCATTAAAAAAACCTATTGACTTTTAGACCACAGAACCGGAAGTGCAGAACTTCAAACTCATTTCAGGGTTTAAGGACTCATTCCTGCAGCACTCTATAAAAAACACATTTTCTGTATAAACGAGTCGTGTGAAACCCAATTTCCAGGAGGACAGAGTTGATCTTTCAAACTCCCGACACTAAACTGAAAACACTGTAAGACGTCTTAAACCCAATCCATGACAACCCTGATGACATCACTATGACATCATCGGGGAGGGGGGTGCTCTATAATATTTGCAGTGTAACTGCATTACTGTTCCAATGAAAATAAAAATATTTCTCCAAATATTCTGTGATGTATCTTTGAAATATATAAATTGTTGTAGTTTAGAATAGATATGAACTTCCCACTGACATTAGTTTACCAAAAAAAAAAAAAGATAAATAAATAAATAAATATAAGAAACCCCAAACACCACTTAAAAAATATGAGCATTGGGTCAGAAATATTAAAATATTGCAGATAAAACCTACAAAAATGTAAACTTGCACCGCAGAAACACGACAGGATGTTGATCCCTGACTGAATCTTCTAGAAAGAGGAATACAGTATTTTTTTTATTATTTTTATTATTATTATTTTATCACTGTCCTTTTTTAAAGAATGGAAACCGAAATCAGCTGTTCAGATGTGGCGCTGATTTAGGTTCAGCCCTGTGATATTACAACAAAAAAAAAAAAACGCCACAGTCTTAATTTATAGTTCCCATCATCTGCGCTCATAAAGCGGTATTATGGGGCTGAGCGGAGGAGGAGCGGGTGGGGCCTGGCTGGGAACACAGAGGCAGACTGTGGTCACTGACCAGGAGACTCTACTGGCTTTTATTCTTTACTCAAATCAGACCGCATGTCTGACCCAGGGGGTCCGCCTGCTGCCGGGAGCGAACTGCGCTCATTTTCCCCGATATTTACCAGATGGATGCTGAGCTGTCGTTGAGGAGGAGGAGGGATGAAACAATCGCCTGATATATTTTTTTGGCATTTTCGCTCATAGCCTACTTATGGGAGGCAGCGGCGGCTTGGCCCTTTCTTTATTATAGGAAAGAGATCTCCGCGGTTTTGCTATGTGAAGAGCAGATCGCCCTACTCATTTCTCGTTTGGCGATTCCCCGAGGAATAAATTATGAACAACGCGCAAGATATGTCGCCTGATTTCGTGTTGATGCGCCTGGTTTCCGCGGCCGAGGACGACCGCTTGGACGCGGAAAACGGGAATCTGCCGCCGGGAGGAGGAGTGGTGGTGGTGGCGGGGATGGGGATGGGGAAGGAGGTCCTGGCTCACAGCGGCGTCAAAGCGGGCTTGGATATCAGCCGAGATCTGACGGCGGGCCTCGAGCATCCCGGCGGACGCCTGAACAAAGCCCAGCAGAGCGGCGAGGGCACGACTGCACCTGACTCCGGGGTGACGGAGAGCCGAGACCCGCTGTCCGCGCCTCCTCCGCCGCAGAGCCCCATGGAGGCCCAGGGCTTTGACTTCGCCCCCAGCCCCGGCCTACGGCCTCAGCTGCTGGTCTTTTCCAACATAATGCGGAACGGGGAAGGGATTTTGGAATTAGACCGTCGGAATCAGCCGAGGGATGCTCTGGGTTTGGACCAGAGCCCGGGGTCTGGCCGCTCCGGCCCGGCTGTCAATAACAACACCCTGAGTCCCGGAGACGTTCAGCAGCAGGACCTGCTGGACCGGACGTGGGGAGCGCATCCGCCGGTCGTAACCGCGGGGATGCAGGGAGCTGCGGAGCTATGCCGCCGGCACCGACTCATCACTACCCCGCCCGAGTGGCCCTTGTTGACGGAGAGATCCAACCCTCTCACCGTGATTGACTCTAAATGGGGATGCGCCTCTAGGGACAGAGAGGGAGCCGTGTTTGAGCTGGCCCGACGGTTCGGGGAGCTCGGGGTCGGTGCGGTGCCCAAGATGCTGCTCAAAGCTGGGGAGCTCCCGCAGTGTTCGTGTCAGGGTGCACACAGGCCGGCAGGAGGGGGAGTGGAGCCCGGAGATGACCCGACAGAGACCAGCGATGCTTTGTTGGTCCTGGAGGGACTGGGGAGTGGGGATGTTGCCGGCCTGGGCATGGACGAGTGCCCGGAGGGTGAGCCGGATGATGAGCATGGACGCCGCGAGTTTTTACTCAACAGGAAACGGGAGATAGTTCAGAAAATGTCCGGGGCTTTCTCCATCAGCAGCTTCCAAGCGGAGCTAAGAAGGCAGGTGGAGGGGATGGCCCCGGCGGCGACCGAGGCGGCGGCGGCAGCGCACCTTGGCGCGCAGGTGTGCAGCCTCCACGGGAATTTAGCCAGCCGGCTCTCGCAGGTAAGCTCCGGGGATTCAGAGGTTGTCGCCCAGGTTTCGGCCACGTCTCAGTCGCACACGCCGGCCCAGAACTCACCGTGGGCCACAAGCCCGAACCCGAGCCAGGCGTCGACTCCCAGGAGGCGGCCGGAGCGGTGCGCCAGCGCGCCGCGGACACCCACAGGGTGTTCCGCGGGCGGGGAAAAGACGCTCAAAGTTCCGGGGAAGTCCAAAAAGGGCTCGTTAAAGATCCGCCTGAGTAAACTGTTCCGGACTAAAAGCTGCAGTGGCTCCAACCACCTGCTAGACAAGAGGCCCTCGGTGACCTACTCAGTGTCTTCTGCCGGGAGTCTGGTGGACATGGCGAGCACCGCTGGCGCTGAGCAGGACGCAGACAGGTGAGCAGCTCTACGTGGCCCTAAACGGCCCAAGATCGGTCCTACAATGTGATATTCTTATTCCCCTCTGTCAGTGAGAAGAAGATCAAACCCTACCTGCATGGATGACACAGGAATCATTACAGGGAGCGACCAAGGCCGAGATGTGCCATTGTACCCACAAATATGTGCATTATGGTGTCCCTTTATGAGTTTCCTCTGTTGTGTTTTGATTTTTTATTAGAACTCCCCAAAATGTGAGTCCATAAAGTGAAAAAAGATATAGCCAATAGGTCAGGAAGATTTAAGGAGGGGGAAGATAAACGTTTAATATTTGAAAAGAAGCAAAACATTTAGGATGTACTGATAACTCATTCAGAGTCCAGACATGTTTATTACATTATTTTTGGGGCAGTCTTTCTTTCCTTGATTGAGCTCCTTCAACTGGCACTTATATTCGTCCGTCCCCCTCAGACGTCCCCAAAAAACGTTCTCAGTGCTGCACGTTATTAGATGCAGAGATTTTCCAAACCTTTGTGGCTTGCCACCCTCTATATCCCTCTCGCTGCTTAGTCATTATTCACAGCATCACACTGAAGGAAGGCTATGATTAAAAAACATAGCTTCAGAAGTCTTGACTGCCAGAGCTGAGAGCATCAAACAGAAAAAAGTTTTTATTTTAAATAAGCTGCAGGACCCAAAACTGCCTCATACTGGAGAAGAAGCACATTTTCTGAACCTCTGCAGTGACTAACACCTCTTCTTCTCTGCACTCTAACGCTCTTCTCATGTTCTTCTTCTTCTTCTTCTTCTTCTGCATGTCTTGATGTCTGTCCTGCAGCCACAGCCAGCCCAGACTGACCAGGGCCCACAGTGCCTTCTCCCCCGCCTCCCTCGTTGCCTCCCTCTCTGCTTTCACTGGTAAGGGCTGCTCGCTGCTTCGGTTGTAACTCTTTGTTTCCCCCAGAAAACACTTTCTTTGTTTCTTTGGTAACAAACAAAAAAAAAACCTGTTGACACATGAAACTCCGCTCCAAACTCTCTGCAACTCAAGATTATTTTCATGTTTCATGATTATCAGAATTACCTTTATTGGCCAAGTATGTGAACACATACAAGGAAGTTCTTTTGCATTGCTTTTAATGTACTTACACAGAAATAGACATAACAGCAAAGAACAAGCACAACAGAGCCGGACGAATTAATGTAAAGAACTGACAGGACTATTATGTACACAACTATTTGAAAAAAAAGAGATGTATAGATAAAAAAAGATAAAAACATTTGCTATAAAATCACCAAAAACCAACAATAAAACTAAATGTACGTTAATAGTTTCATCTATTAATTAAATGTCAGAAAACTATGAAAGAAAATACCTGAAATAGCTTTTTTTCCCACCAATCAACAGTCCAAAACCCCCAAAACATTCTGTTTCCTGCCACAGAAAACAGAGGAAGAGGACGTCTTTTTACCAAATGAGAAAGTAACTAACGCCCCATGATTCACCGCGATACTCAGCCACATCCTCAAAGCGGAGACCTTCTCACTATTCCTCACATTGTATTCACAGTTTTGAGACCTACAGCGTGTTAAAGTCAAATTATGTCTCTTTTGCTATATATGTATTTATAGCGTAACGTTTTTAGTTACGAAAAGCATGATGGTGGAAAGCTTATCTTCTTTCCTATCAGTTGACGCTCGTTGTCTGAATCTTTGTAGGTACACGAGTAGATAGATAGATAGATGTATACTTTATTCATCCCCAGGGGGAAACTTGTATTGTATGAGTACACTAAGTGACGGTTGGGACAGTATTGTTTTTAGTCTTTGGTGCAAATCTTTTCTTTATAATTGAATAAGATCCACTGCAGGTCGCTGAGTGAACGTTCACTCAAGTGGCTGCAATGATATATTCCAACTGAACCGCGGAGACAGAATTTTGGGGGAAACGCACTCCTTTATTTAAGCACAATTGTGCCTTTCATGTATGTTTGTCTCTAAAAAACGTAATTAATTGTTAGCAGATCGCCGTATCTGTTCAGGGATCAAATGATCTTCACTTCTGTTCAAGTCTTTGAGTAATTGAAGGTTCTTTGGTGTCGACCCCGCTCTCCCCTACATCTTCACAATAGACGCAGCTTCATGCTTAAAAAGAAGTCCCTAAACGAAGAGGGGATCGATCGCTTTTCATCAGCATTTTATTCAATGTTCCCATGGTAACATTGGTGCGGTGAGTCAGCATTGAGAATGAGTCAGCATTTTTTGCACTTCCGGTTCCCTCGTCTCGAAGTCAATGTGGTTGTTTTTTTTTAATGGGTTTTTGTTTAGATGCTTGAAATAAGGTCTTTAAGAGATTTTAACGTTTTGTTCTACGACATAAAATAGGTCAGTAAACCTCCTCTGGTGAATTTAAAGCTTCACGTGTCTTTAAGGAGAGTCTAAATGAGACGACTAAACGTCCTCACTAGAACACTAGTCCTCCTTTAGCTTAGTGATGGAGACGTGAAGTCATGTGACCGTGGTGGAGCTCCTAACTTTAACTTTCTACTTCTGGAGATTGTATTCACGCTTCACAGAAGATTCATTTCTGCAATAATCCAAAATCCAAAGAAACAATCCTGTTGTTGTTTTGTTGTTGAGGGAAACAGTGCGATGCTAACTCCCTGCAGCACTCTATAGAACTAAAGTAACTTCAGATGTATTCGTGTTGTTTTCTTGATTTGGTTATTCATATTTTTATACTTGCACCTTTATAGATATTTCATATTTGCAGTCCTTCCCACGTTGTACCGCAGCTTCTGCACAACAATACAAAATAAAGTTCCATCTTCTCTTAAGAAACAGCCGACAGATCAAACACATCTCTATCACCCTATATTACAACGTTTTAACTATACTTTTATAAATGTGTCTGCTGTATTACATCTTTACACCACTGTAGCGTATCGTGGTGTAAAGAAAACAAATATCATTTTCTCAATGTCTTTAATGTACTTTACTGGACTACTTCTGTTTTGTGCTATTCTTTACTTCTCCTCCACACTTCAGAGGGAAACATTGTACTTTTGACATTTATCTGACAGCTGGAGTTGAGTTGCATCTTGTGATTTAAAATATAAAACATGTGAGGAGCTCATGAGATTTGATGGATTGTCATAAAACAAACAGCTCAACTGTATAAAAATCAGTTCCATCTCTTTCTACCAAAACATAGTTTATGAAATATTATGGAAGAATTAATACTAATGGCTTATTCATCTTCAACACAGAGACAACTTTTGGGTTGCCATACATTGACTGTTGCGTCCACCTTTATAAGAACCTATAATTAAGCATTTCCACTTTTGACACGCGTACATTTAGCTGATAATAAAACTTAATAAAGGTATAATATGTAGTCACATAGTTGGTTACAGACACAGATACAGACGTCACCACTCATGTCTAGTGGGTCATAAGTGGTGATGAGGGATTATCTTTGTATCGGTCTATACATTGTTTTTTAGGAAATTTTTGCATATCTTTAAGTACAATTGTAACGGGAGACTGGAGTATTCTTAAACTATGGTATTGCTATTTTTCACCTGCCAATACACTGACTCGCTTTCTTGCTGAGAGTTACACAAGAAGATCACTCTCATGTCTGTTTGTTACATATGAAGCTACAGCCAGCCAGCGGATTAGCTTAGCTTAGCATAAAGACTGGAATCGGGTGAGAAAGCTAGCTCCCAAAGATAACAGCTCCTATGTGAAGATGGTTAATTGCGTAACGCGTTGCATCTTGTTTGTTTAATATGTACAAAAAAGAAAAACGACAAGTAGTATAGTTGTATTACTTGTACAGAGCCAGGCTAGCTGTTTCCCTTTGTTTCTAGTCTTTATGCTAAGCTAAGCTAACCAGCTTTCATATTTAACAGACGGACATGACAGTGGTGTCGATTCTCTATTCCTGTAAATTTATAATAATTCACAGTAAAGTAAAGAAAAGCATTTGTGGTATTTGTAAAGCTGAGACCTTTAGCTGTTCTCACCAGTCAGACGCTGTAACTGGTGCACCAGATAAGACAAGACACAAAGGGCCTGTGGGTGAGGAGGGCGAGGAGGTCTGCAGCTCAGCTGGCTAAACATTATTCAGCTGACTTTGTGAGAATCGTCCCCACAACGTCCGCAGGGCTTCAGAGGTACGCTCTGGAGTCCCACATTGCTCGTGGATCTCAGTTTCGCAGAAAAGAATCCACTCCTTGAATGTGATGATTTTTGTAGTTTAATGAACCACCAATTAAAACAGAAACATTAAAGCTGCACCATGCTGGTGATGTTGTTTTAAAATAAATCTTTTGGTGTGTACTAGCCGGTCTGTGATGTTTCACAACCCCCACACAAAAACAAGATGCTAGAGGAAGAGATCTAAAGTGGGGGAGTCCAGCTCTCCCTGCTGGATTTGGCTCTAACGCTTCAATGTGTTTCTTTCGCTGCCAGTGAAACATCCCCAAACTGCAGAATATCGTGAACTGTGAATCTGCAGCGCCTCAATTAGCCGGGCTGGGCCGCTCTTCTTCATTGCGGTGATTTAGGCTGATTAGCTGGGTGTAATTTTCCATAAACATCCTGCCTGCTTGGTGCAGCTTTAATGGCACTTCTGCGGCACAGACGAAAAAACAACACAGAAACACAAACCCGCAGTACTTTCTGCACTCACTGTCTTTAATTCACTTTTCCTATTTCTTCCTTTCCTCCTCCTCTGTTACTTTGTCCCCGGCTTCAGGTGAGACAGTCTCCCTGGTGGATGTGGATATCTCGCGGCGAGGGGCGAACACGCCACACCCTCCCACACCTCCCCCTCCTCCACGCCGAAGTCTCAGTTTGTTAGGTACTTTTCTCTCCCTCCTGTCTGTCTCTTCTTCTGTTTCTCTCCTCATCTCGTTTTCGTCAGACACATACAAGGATACAATATGGTGGCAAGACAGCAGTTTAAGCCAAACTGTACAGAGTACTTCAGCCTCTCTACGTTTAGACGAACAGGAGGCTCCTCTTGGTCATATTCTTACTTGTCAATTTGGTTTGTGGAAAGACAGATACAGATTTTGTAATCTGCTGTAATCTGATTGGGTCGGCTTTGAAAGGTCAGCTGCAAAGTGCAGATTTAATTTAAAATCTGAGAGCAATGTCTCAATTGATGAGCTTTGATTTAATTGTTTGTTGTTTGAGGGACAGCGACAGCAAATGCACAAGAACCAAACCCCCAAATCAGAGGTCACCACGAATCGATAGGAGACTAATGCATGAATACGGGACAAGGAGTTTATTGTAAACACTGAAATATGAAGAGTGATATTCCTAGATGTCAGGGCTTTCTTTGTCTAATTTCTCTGACCTTTCAAATGCATATCTTTGCTCCGAGCCTGGTGTTATTTTCTGACCCACATATGCAGCTGACTTCAGCATCCTCTTGGTTTGCTTTAAAAGAAAAGGTCGGAAATATTATATATTTTTGTTACCGTCTACAAAATGCCACGAAAAGACCAAAAACCGACAATGTGTTAGTCTCAATACTTTCTGACCACTGATTGTATATAGTTTAATTTAAAAAAAAAAAAAAAGACTAAAAGTAATTTCCTAAAACAGCTGGTAACGGTAGTTTTTATCAAACATACAGGAGGAAATCATGCATTTGTTTAGGGACTATTTTCAGCGGCGGATTCATTTGGTGCTCTAGTGAATATTTGTGGCAGCAGGATGATGTGTGTGTGTGTGTGTGTGTGTGTGTGTGTGTGTGTGTGTGTGTGTGTATGTGTGTGTGTGATTGAGTCAAAATAAACTGCAGCGTGTGTGTTAATATTGATGAAGGAACAACAGTGAGGCTCACTGATGTGTTTTTAGTAGTTGTTGGACAACAATAGAGGAAGGTAGATTCGATACATTCATTGTTGGTTTTGGTCTTTTTGTTTCTATTTGTTGACGTTACAAATAGAGAAACTGAGTAAACCCATCAAATAGAAGAATATTTATTGTTCAATATTAAGAAAGAGGTGAAGTCTTTTAATTTGGTGGACTGAGGCTTCCTGTCTGATGGTGCTGAAAAGCTCTATCCTTCCTTCCTTCCTTTGTTTATCTTTCCTTCCTTTTGACCTCTCTCTCTACTTCTTTCATCCCCTCTTGAAACTTTCTTTGTCCTTCCTCCTTCCTTCCTTCCCTCCTTGCTTTCTCCTTTTCCTGCTGTTTTACCTCCGTCCTTCCAACCCTCTCCTTTTCCTTGCGTTCTTTCTGTCTTACCTCCTACCTTCCATCATCACCTCTCCTGCCCTTGTATCCTTCCCACCCTCCTTCCTACCTACTTTCCTTGCTTTTGCCCTTCTTTCCTGTCCTACCTCCTTCCTTTTTACCTTGCTTTCTCCTCTCCTTCCTGTCATACCTCCTTTCTTCCATCCCTCTCCTCTTCTGCTCTTGTTTCCATCCTTCCTCCCTTCCTTCCTTTCCTCCTTGCTTTCTCCTTCTCTTCCTGTCCTACCTTATTCCTTCCATCTCTCTCCTCTCCTGCTCTTGTTTCCATCCTTCCTTCCTTTCCTTCTTGCTTTCTCCTTTTCTTCCTGTCCTACCTCCTTCCTTCCATCCCACCCTTCTCCTGCTCTTGTTTCCTTCCTTCCTTCCCTTCCTGTCCTTCCTCCAGATGACATAGCCGGGCCTCAGCCTGGGCCTTTCCTAGTGAGTGTCATGGGCGCCTCCCTGCAGTCCCTCCCCCTGCCTCTCCCTCCTCCTCCTCTTCCCTCCCACGCCACCATCCAGCACAGTCTCAGCCTCAATGGTAAGACGTTTCGTTGAATCTACTCCATCGCTTCCTGGCGCTAAGCAGGAAGTGAGCGCCGCTGTGGAGCAAACGAAGCAAACAGAGTCTCTGGTGTAGGAGATGAAACAATCGATGGATCATTTACTTCCGAGATGTTTATCACGAAGCAACGAGCTGATGGGAAAAGTGACCAGTCGTCTCTTCCATGCTCTCATTTTAATGCACTAAATGTATTTATGTTCATATGAGCTGGTTTCAAAATCTAAGAATTGTGTTAAGAAATCAATTTATCATTTAGCATTTGCATTGATTTGTGGAAAACTGTAAATACAAATAAGAACTTTACATTTTATTTATTTTGTGCGCTGTGATAGCACACCATACGTAAGTGTTATTGATTGATTAATGATTAGTGCAATACTGCATGTGAGTGGGTCCTAATATCACTTGAAGTCAACCAGCTGGGGTTCTTAATGTTAAATACACGCTTAACAGCATGATGGGTTCTTCCAAATATCCTCGCAGTTTCCACAAATACGTCCAAATACGGTGGAAAATAGACAGCAAGAATGTATGCAGCTGTGGCATTGTTATAATATATATATTTTTTCTGACACTAAAATAAAAAAATAAAAGAAAGATTTTAAATTTCTGGTCACCTTTAAATGTTCTCTGACATTCTTCCTCTGATTTAGACGCCTTCCTTCGGGCCCTCCCTCAATCGACCCCGTCACCGGCTAATGCTCCGCCCCCTTCCAGACATGCCCCGCCCCCCATGTTGTGCGCCCTGCGACGGTCTGAAGCCAGCAACTTCACCGCCAGTCTGAGAGAACTGGAGAAGGTAAGACCCCTAAAAGATGATTTCATTTCCTACGTTCATATATTATCATGTATGTCTTTTATTTATGGGTGGAGCATGTTGCATTGTGCATCTTCTGAACTAATGATTATTTTCATTATACGAATCTTCTGATTATTTTCTTATTTCATTTATTAATATTTGATCAAAAAACATCCAAAAATGCAAAAAAAAACGTGAGGGTTTAGTTCTGTCCCACTGTCAAATCATCGAGTGTTTGAGGCTCTCTCACAGACATTTTGAGCCCTCTATGAACCCTTTCCGTAAGTCAGCATTAGATGCAGACTTTGCGTAAGGGAATTACCCACAATTCATAGCAATATGACGTTAAACACGGATTAACAGTGGAAGCTTTGAAGCTGGAGACATAAAAACAAAAGGTAAACAAAGATGGCACATAAGTGTTCAGTCTGGCATATTAAATTTACACTGAAACACTAAGGATTAAAGATGGAACATAAAAAAACAGGAAAGCAGAGAAATACAGTATATGACACAGATTTATTCATCAAACACTTTATTTTGTTATTCAAGCTGTTTGGACAAAAATGGATAAAGGCATTTTAATTCTACACAAACCCGACTGTGTGCCTTTGATCATTTTTGTGAAGGAGACAATTTCTACTTTTTTGAGACAAGAGTTCAGCCCAATGAGGCCTTCACGGGATTAATTAAAGGAGTATAACATCAGTCGGCTAAAAGTTTGAACCTAAAATCCTTTTGAGTCGTGTTTCTCGCAGGGTTTCCTGAAGGTTTTTGTTTGGTTTCTCCCCAGTGCGGCTGGTACTGGGGTCCCATGAACTGGGAGGATGCAGAGATGAAGCTGAAGGGGAAACCGGACGGGTCCTTCCTGGTCCGAGACAGTTCAGACCCCCGATACATCCTGAGCCTCAGCTTCAGGTCGCAGGGAGTCACACACCACACACGCATGGAGCACTACCGAGGTGAGACACACACACACACACACACGTTTGTACTCACACTTGACAGAAGGATGGACAGCAATATTGTGGATATCCTCACAGATGAATGTGTTCACACGTAGTCTGTACAGTTCTAGATTTTCAGCTGCAGACACTTGCAGGTGCGCAGATGATGAAATTCATATTAGTTTAACTGTTATAGTTTATAGTTTAACCCAAACATCACAGCCACCTGCCTGACCTTTACCCTCAAACTAATCCTGACCCTAAACCTAATTATTGTAATGTATATATAGGTATATACATTACAAAAAAAAATATACCTCTCAATGTATAACCTAAAACCAAGGACCAGATCAAATGTCCTCATTCACGTAAATGTCCTCCCTCAAAGACACTCATTAACATAATGCATTCCCTGACCCGAACCCCTGACCCCTAACCCCTGACCCTAACCATCACAACTAATACCCGACCCTAACTTAAACCTAAAACCTAATTATAACATAAGCCTTAAAAATCAGGTCTGAACCCTCAAACGAGCCTTTTGAAGCGAAGACCGGCTAAAATGTCCTCACTCCCTAAACATACACACACAAGTAGTACACCCACACAAAATAGACAATAGAACAATATGAATATTTCCCGTCACAATTATCCTGGCCAAAATAATTACCGATATGATCTTTCTTACATGATAATTCCGGGATTTTATACTCTGCAGCATTTTCTCCAAAAACAATGTTTAGACTCGTACAAAAATAATTCCTCTCAATTATCACTTGTGACCTACTACGAGTGTGTGGCAGTGTCTGTATCTATAAACACATTGTTCACACAGCAACAATAACAAGAACATAACAATAGGACATCCAAACGGCACATAGAGAAACAACAGAGCACAGACACATCAAAATAATCTCAAACATGACGTTGTAAAGATCCAATAAGGTCACACTACGACGCCACATGTATGTTTGCACACGTGTGACAAGCTACCAAGGTGACTCATGAAAGATAGACACACACACACACACATGCATACATAAACGAGGCTCTATATTAATGAGTCACCATAATAAAGCTATAGAGTCATGCCTGGAAAAAACATTCATTATTCAGACATCCAGCCCCGACTGACACAACACATCCACATCAACGCGATCATGTGTGCATGAACGCATCGGGGCCTGACGGGAATCGAGGGCAGATAAACAACCACCGAGCAGTCAACAGGAAGTCAACAACCACACGCAGCAACTTATTCAGAGGCGTCTATTATTCACTCTGCACGTGTGTCGCCGCAGAACAGCTGGTTGTAGATTGCAGGCTTTCTGTCCAAATCAGAGGCTTTT
Organism: Anarrhichthys ocellatus; assembly: GCF_004355925.1. Classification (NCBI taxonomy): domain Eukaryota; kingdom Metazoa; phylum Chordata; class Actinopteri; order Perciformes; family Anarhichadidae; genus Anarrhichthys; species Anarrhichthys ocellatus. Next base: position 525,995 of record NW_022280156.1, on the reverse strand, counting down.
ATTCTGAAATTCTTAGTAAAGTTTAGTTTATTTTGCACAATTTAATAATAAAATACAGATAGAGATATAATATAAAACCTGAAACAAGGAATACAAGGACAATAACACATAAAGAAAGTAATTACAAAAGAACAATTAAATAGTCTTTTAAGCATCTTTTGTAACATTTTAGAGAGGAACATTCTATAACAAACATTCATTTGAATGGATTGCTATTAAATTTTGATTCAGATTTTCAAAGCCCCCTCAGGATGAATCCCAGTGATTCAGAGTGAAATATCTTGACAGCTATTAGATGGATTGCTGTGGAATTTGCAACATATATTCAAGGTCCCTGGAGGATAAACTCCACTGACTGTGGTGAACTTCTGACTTACTTCTGATTTACATATGTTAAAATGCTTCTCCAGGGACGTTCAGCTTGTGGTGTCACCCGAAGTTTGAGGACCGCTGCCACTCGGTGGTGGAGTTCATCGAGCGAGCCATCATGCACTCCAAGAACGGGAAATTCCTCTACTTCCTCCGCTCCAGAGTCCCAGGTAAAAATATGGGTCATATATGTCTGCACGCAGCCTCCTAGCCGATCAAAAATGGATGTGGTGCTGCCACTTAGTGAGAAGTGCTTTGAGAGACTCTGTCTGTATGTCTGCATGCAGCCTGAGCATCATTTATGATTGTGAGAATGCATATACAGTATATGTGAGGGGTTCAAATTATGCACGTGTCTCCAGGCGAATATTGTATTTTTTGACTCTACTATAAACACAACATATAGAGAAACACCAGCTTCATCCTTTAACCGGAGAAATGTGTGTGTGTGTGTGTGTGTGTGTGTGTGTGTGTGTGTGTGTGTGTGTGTGTGTGTGTGTGTGTGTGTGTTGCAGGGCTTCCTCCCACCCCGGTTCAGCTGCTGTATCCCGTGTCTCGCTTCAGCAACGTGAAGTCACTACAACATCTCTGTCGCTTCTGCATCCGACAAATGGTCCGCATCGACCACATCCAGGAGCTTCCACTGCCCAGGTACTCATTCAAATGCTGCACCTGCTCAAAATATACACTTAAACTAATGTTAACTATTTTAAAGCTCGCATGCAACTGTGTCAGGACTTCCGAGGAGTCATCCAAAGTCTGCCTCCGCCTCTTTGATACTGAAAGGACTTTTGGTCTTGCTATATGAGATTAAACATGAGGCTCTTTTCTCACAATTAACCGTATTAAGTTGATTCTATAGACTCTAACTTTTAACTTCTTATTGTGCCACAGAAGGTTTGTTACTTTAAAGATAATTGTGTTGTCTAAATGCTAACACTCTATGCTATGTTGAGTGATTTGTCATTTCACAGTAGAAAATGTACTAATATGACAAACACAGGGACACTTGGCTGATTGCTGACTTTGTTTCCCGCGTTTGTCGTCACTTCTCTCCAGACCGCTAATATCCTACCTGAGTAAGTTTTATTACTACGACCCCGAGGAGGAGACGTACCTGTCAATCAAGAGCATCCGGAGGGTGGTGGGAGCAGCGCAAGAGACCGAGTCGCAGACGTAGCAGCAGAGATCTTCTCAGCTCAAGTGAGTGTCAGTTGGGTGTTTGTGAATATATATATATATATATATATATATATATATATATATATTCAGTGAATTTGACTGCCTCACTTCTTTATCGTCTTAGAGACACACTTCTCAATTCCAGGTCCCCATGTCCTTTTAAAAATTGTACCGTTCCTTCCGGTTTGCTGTTCTATAGTCAGCTCTATCAAAGCACAAAAAAACACAAGTTACATTAAGATAATGACCAGGCTGCAACCTCCGGTTCTGCCGAGTAAAGCCAATGTCTTAAAACTTGCATTCTCTCTAGTGTCCACCAGGGGGCGACTCCTCTGGTTGTATAGAAGTCTATGAGAAAATGACTCTACTTCTCTCTTGATTTATTACCTCAGTAAACATTGTAAACATGAGTTTATGGTCTCAATCTCTAGTTTCAAGTCTTCTTCAATACAGCACGATGTTCATTTAGTACATTATGGTCCATTTAGAATCAAACAGACCATAAAGCAGGGGATGATTTAGGGCGGGGCTTACAGTGATTGACAGGTCTCTACCAGAGACGTATATGGCGTCTCTACATCACTCCTCCGCATTCCAAATATGGTCACTTCATTGGTTGCGAAAGAAACAACATGGCATCGGCCGTATTCCAAGATGGCGACGGCAAAATCGCCGAACTTGACGCTTCAAAACATCTGTCCACAAACCAAAGAGTGACGTCACGATGACTACGTCTTATATACAGTCTATGGGTGAAAGGGAAAACGTAGTTAATCATGTGACTATAACGATGAATTCATATGAAATTTTGTTTTCCTAATATATCTGATAACATGTAAAAGCAGCTTTAACTTTGCACCCCGTCTCTCTGCCCAGGTTTCTGTATGGAGGACTGATCTGTACTGGTCTGCCAGTCTTCCAGCATCAGCCAATCAGAGTCCCTGGATGCCTCTGGGTCTCCAGCTGGACTCGGATGGACCGGCCTCTCTCTTGACTTGGACTAACAAAAAGAGGGACGAGTGTTTGCAGCTGGACGGCGGGAAACCAGTCATTGAGACATTCAGGTGCAGAGGACTCAGCCTCGTCTTCAGAGGGACTGCAGACATGTTCTCACCTGCCAAACGTGTCGGTTTGAAACAAAAGGAGAATTGTGAACTTCATTGGCAAAATTTCCCGAAGCTACTGAACTGGACTTTTAAAACACACAATGCACTGGTCAATTTGTACAACTGTTGTTTGCTGCCGTTTCCTTGTTTTCCCTTTCCATGCTGTCAAAAAGAGGGTTTATGGATTACAAACTGCCCTCAGGAGAGATGTACACACAGAGGCAGGGCAGCAAGAGAGCAAGTCACCATGTTGGAGGACCTATAATCTCATTTTGGGGAACCTGGTTTGTTTTTTTCTGCCTGGAAATAACTAAATTGTAATGTTAGCTACAATGCTAATGTATTGCAGATGTATATTAGACATATCGGACATAAAAAATTGGTTTGAAATTGAATTCAATACTCAATTCTATTTCTCTATTTTTGCTTGTTTTACGCAGACGGATTTGATGAAATCTTAACCTCATCTTAAAGTTTATACTTAAACATCTCCACGTTTTGGTGTTTTGTTTGTGTTTTTAGACTGATTTTAAGACCGAATTGCCATTTAATTTCCCTTAAACAATTAACTTCGACAAAAGGATTTCTGTTTAGCGAGAAGGAGTGTTTTGTTTCGCCTCAACTACTTAGTGAGAGATGGATCTGTCCCACTGATGTCGTGTTAGCACGGAAGTTGCGGTTGCTAGCAGATCCACTTAGTCCAGTGACGTACAGCATGTGTAAGTCTCATCCCACAAAGTCCTGACTGTTCTGCCATTAGAAACAGCCTTCAACGAGCACAACACCCACATCCATTTGAACCCGACACGTGGGTGGTGATTCAGGCATCTGGAAACCGACTGTGCTTTACTTCTCCTTAATTGGTGGGTGGAGCTTCGGGCCACGCCCACATCAGTGATGTCACACCAGGTGTTTCTTGTTTAGCTTTCAAATGGGAATCACCAGCTGTGACGTTGTAGCCAGATGTGCAACATGTGAGAAAGTTTTCAGCCCACAGAAGTTAAAGTTTTCTTTCCTCTTTGACTTCATGGAGACAAAGCGCAAAAATATTTGCCGCCACAATATGCAACCAACAGCTAAAACGCTAACAGAAATACCTTTAGCTAACTAAAAACAATAGATTTCAGCTCTTCAAACGATTATTTTAACACCGTATCTCTACCAGGGGTGCAGTTGATAAATTAAACTAAAATGATGATAGGGTAAGTTAGCTGTTAGCGAGCTAATGTTAGCTTACTGTAGTTAGCTAAGGCACTTGCAAACATAAAACTGCAGCTTTGTCATTTTTTCCCATTCTGTAACACAAGTTGCATCGTCTGTCCGAATGTTTTAGCTAACTGACATATAGTTAGCCTAAACATTCCCATTCTTCTTCTTCTGTATCCTCTATAAACACTTAGTCCTGGGTTCATTACCCTGTTGGTAGTGCATCCCACCACACAGCAGCTTTTGGGCATTTGTCTGTTGAAGATGGCCCCTCCACACAACACAAAAGCTGCGTTCCACATCGTTTGCTTTTTCTCTTTACTTTCAGGACGTACTGCAACGGCCCTTAAAAAGTACGTAGTGTTGCATGCAGTATGAGTTTAATTGGGACGTACTACTTCCACCTTGAACTTCGCAAAAAACGACCAGATATAGTAGAACATACAGCATACGTCACTTTCTCATCTTTTGATGTCACTCCTCTAACCTGGTGGATTGTACCTTTGTTCATTCAACATTCTCTGAAACATCTGACTCTCCAAAGAAAGGAAACACTCCACCTTCAGATTCTGTTAGATCAGTTTCAGATGTCTGAAGATATTTTGGAATGTCGTAATGCAGTGATTTCCTACATTTCCCAGAATGCCCCTCGACCACCATTCGATGAGTGCTGTCGTTTTAAATCTTATGAACCGCGTCTGATGCTCACAGCACCACATGTCCTGCAGCTGCATTGCATTCTGGTCTATTGAGGCTCTTTTCGGTAGATTATTTGTTATCTGTTGCTCTTACGTGACATGATGTCCACAGCTGCTGTTTACATTTCAGCAGGTGTTCATAGAGACAGTGAAAAATACACCGAAGAAATGCAATTTAAAAAAACTAATATCTCATATTGACACTGTTTTATTCCAAACAGCTCTTTGGAATTGAAGGAAAAAATAATGCAAAACAGAACTTCTCTATAATGTTAAGATGATAAAACTTATTTTATTTTATTTTGTTCTTTCATCATCAAAGTCCACTTAAGAAGAGAGTTTTTGCAATTAAATCTCAAAACGAATGTGGAGTTCACTTGCACAGAAACAGTTTTCTGAATTCGGCTTTGCTGTATTGGGGAGTTTATGAGCCTCATTTTTCCCACAATGCCTTGCCTCAGAGTGTGTATATCTGCCGTGACTCATCTCTACCTGTCAGTTTTATTTTTTGACACGCCCAGGTGTGTTTTGCTGAAGCGGACTACTGGCTCAGTGTTTTCAGTAAGAAGAAAAATAAAACAGGTGTGTGTGGCATTGTTTTTTTTCATTTGAATATTTGAATAACATTGATTTTGGAGTCTGAACATGTTTCAAGCTTTCATAATTATATTACAATAAGAAAACAACAATACAATGAAGGGCAGGATGAGGTCCTGTTTTAGTTATCTGGATTTTTAAGCATTTATTTTGTCTATAATATATTTTTAACGTCTGTGTATCTTGAGAAATATACATTTAAGGTCCACCTTACTTTCTGACACGGCCTTGCTCGGCGTGCGGAGCTGCTCGGTTGTCATGGAGATATGTTTTGATGAATGGATGAAGTCTATACTTAGGTCACTGTCATAACCATCTCCATGGCAACTGAACAAAATGCAGCATGATGGGGTTGAACACTTCAGAAACAAATAGAAAGTTTGACTTTGCCATGAGATTTCTTTTTTTTTTTTTTTTGGTCTCGCTGCTGTTTGTGAAGTCAAGAATGAACCTTTAAGTGCTCCTTTAAAGCTCCTTTTAGGCAAATCTGGTTTTAAATGTATTTTTTAGCTTAAGAAATAGGAACACTGAATTCATAGGTTTATCTGAAAAGCCTAAAATAGACACATTCTTATATATTTGGTTTATAAGATACTAAAGTCTGACGTAAACAGCGGCTTGAATGTGTAAAAAACGATTAATTGGTCCAAATTGTAGCTGATTGTGACTCCATTTAATTGACTAATCATTTCAGCTCAACACTATGTGAGTTAACACTGTATCCATGCTTAACCGCATAGAAACTGTTCCATTTCTTTAACGGCAGCCGTTCACTTTGAAATGTTTAAAGCTGAATACTCTCCGGCTGATGCTCGGGCTCGCTCGTGAAGCTGGTGAAATGAAGAAAGTGAGATATCCCAGTTAAATTATGCAGCTCTTTCTCTCCGAGACTCTCCACAGAGGTGCCTGGGGAGACGTGATAGACAGTATCTGCATCCTCCACCGCTAACTACAGCACACTCGAGGTGAAGAGGGAGAAAAGTGCTTTATAGCTAAAAGCAGGACTCTCGTTGCTATAAAGCACTTTAAAAAAAGCAAAAAAAAGAACCTTGTAGTGATGCAGGGAGGATGAACGGATGGGGGAAAACAGACACGACTATATGGTGAATAAGGTCAAGTGCACTCTATGGGGGGTGGGGGTGGGGGTGGGCGGGCCTATAAAGGGCCCTGCATGCATTGTGGATGTGAAAAGAGTGATCCAGTGAGAAACAGGACAGCTCATCGTTTGGCTGAAGACGCTGGAGGGCAACTCAGCCGATGTGGCCGACAGACGGGACTGACAGCCACGACTGGAACGTTTCACCCACAGGCTGAGAGCCGGGCTCGTCGGGGTCGTGACCGACACTAAACCGGAAAGACAAGTGCCGAGTCCTCTGTGTTCAGATCTGGTCTGAGTCCAAGTGAGACACGTCTGAGCTTGAGTCATGTTTGTGAGAAGAAAAAAAAAGGAGTAACAAAAAAAACACTGATTTAAGTTTTAATTTGAATTCTTTGGCTGTTGGGACCAAATGCCAAAAAGCCATTTATTGTTCTACTATTGTGCAGGTTTGTGTTGAATAACAAAAGGATTCGACACACAACAGGCCTCTGCATGTTAGAGCCAGGCAGTGGTGCAATGTACCTTCTGTACTTAAGTACACATTTGAGGTACTTGATGTCATTTTATACTTCTACTCCACATCTCAGAGGGGAAATACTGCACATTAGTACTCCTCTACATTTATCTGACAGCACTGATTACTTTACAAATGATGATTTTGACACACAAAATACAGGAAGAACTGTTTTGAAGATGTTTTTGTTAAACGACCCAACGGTTTATATACAAGTACAGCTGAGATGATCCGTCGATTGACAGAAGATTTACTGTCATTTTTCATATAAAAACATTTCATGGTTCCAGCTTCACAAATCTGAGCTATTGTGCTCCCTTTTTAAAACGTTAATGTATTAGCAATAATAATAATGAACAAAACAAACATTATGAAGTCACTTTGGGCTAATTGTGACGGCTTTTTTCACTTCTTTCTCTTTTTAAAAAAAACATTGAGTTAATTAATGCAGAAAATAATCATCAGATTAATCCATAATGAAAATAATCATCAGTTAAAAGTTTAAAATGAGTTCCACCACAACCACCATTAACAGTAAAATCCAGTCTTAATCATTATCACGAGGAGTAATGACAATCTAACTATATAATATCCTGTATAAAACTATAAGAGTATAGAGGGACATTTCCCTGGTTATACACATACTTCTAATTAAGTAACATTTTAAATGTATTTCTTACAGTATGGTATCAGTATTCCTTTAGGCAAAGTGAAGAATGTGAAATACTTATTCCAACAAGTGGGAACCACATGCAACTAGTATGAAGTTGTGTTTTCTAAGAACAGCCAGATGTGGCCTGTATCTTTATCTAGTAATTAAGTAGTATAGTAATGTTAAATGTTAAATGTTTATACTTAGTTTCTCTGTTCTACTTTGTTGTCTTTAATGTCCTTGTTTTTATATTTTTCTTGTTTATTTGTATATTCTGTGTATGTACGTTGAGAGCAATGTACACATACGTACATGGCCAATAAAGCTGATTCTGATTCTGATGAGTCATTAACAGGCCAATACTTTAAAAAAAATAAATGTCTAATCCGTTGACACTGGCCTTACTGCAGCGTGTGTTATCGCACATAACGGACTGATCCTCATAATGAAACATGGGACAGTTTAAACACGCTCCAGCGACTCAAAGCTCATTAATGAACGCGGGTGTCGCTCTGCCTTCACTTCTTGCATTGGTCGTCGGGGCCGTCAGTGAAACCGCTAACCTCGCCGTAATAGGGCCCTCGGTTGTTCTCGGCTCACTCTTTAGGAAACGCCTCCTACCGAGCACAAATCTCGACATCCCATTGGTCGAGCCTCCCGTCCTTCGCGTGACGTGTGGGAAATCTCGCTCCGCGATCGGCTCGCTTGAATTTCACTCACAACGGCCGCAAGCTCGAGCTGATTGGTCGGCGCGCGCGTCGCTCAACCGCTCCACTGTGCGTGGATTGGTGCGCAGCGAGAGCGTGGGCGGGTTCCTCCACGGGGCTCGGTCTTCAAGGCTCACGGAGAGCGAATGTCGTCATGAGCGGTGGGTAGGAATTAAAACATTGGTGTATTTTATATTACTACTTCGTTAAACATTGTATTTACATTGGAGAGAAACGCGCTGGACGTTATGCGGAACGAATAAATGTGTTTTTAGGGGGTGGCTCGGCCAGTTGTGTGAACCACAATAAGCACTTCCGGTAAAAAAGGGTCTGCCTTTTTTCTTCTGTAACGTATTCAAAGAGAGTTTGACTAGCCAGCTAGCTACGCTTCAGCTAGCCAAATATGCGAGTGTAGCTGTTGTTCTTTACTCATTCCCCCCTCCCCCACGCCCAGCTATTCCACAATAAAACATAGTGATGGTGCAAGTAACGGTCCCGTCTTGGCTCGTTTAAAAGTACAAACTTTAAGCTGCACTCGGGCCAAATCAGCTTAAGCTAGCTGCTAGCCACTTTAGTCTAGTGTTGCAGGTTAGCTTGCTAGCTAGCTACCGTTAGCTGGTTGTGCACAGCAAACCAACAGTGTTTTAGATGGCGGCGCTATTTTGAGGCCGTACTGTTTTTTCTAAATATGTGTGCATTACTGGCAGTGGTGCATGAAAGTACTCACTAACTTAAAGTTGCAATACTTTGTTACAAGTAAAAGTCCTGCATCCAAAAAGGTTATTCAAGTAAAGTGTCACAGTACACAAGTATATGGATATTTAAATATAGTTTAAGGTACCGAAAGAATGCAAAATGGCCCATTTCTGAATCATGTAACTTTATATTATGTCACTGCTTTATAATTATTGATGTATTAATGTGTTCTTTGCTTTAATGTTGCAGCTGATAAAGATGGAGCTTAATACATATACACTTTATTTCAGTGTGTCCATTGTATGCAACTGTATACTTGTATTCCATTATACCTCAGAAGGAAATGTAGTACTTTTTACTCTACTTTTGTCTAACAGCTTCAGATTACAGTTTCATACCTCACCGGTAAAACCCATGCATCATCAGATGTGGTGATTTTAAGCTGAAGGATGAAGTGTTGCTTTGTAAATTGAGAAAAATCTACTCCTTCTTGAACTTCATAAACTATTTAAAAAGCGTCTCGGATCAGCTGGAAAATTCACAGTCACAAAGCTGACAAGGGCTGTTTTTCTGAGGTCATGAAAAGTTGACTTTTTAGAGACGTTACAAACTTATAATGATCTTATAAAACGTGATGTATTGCTGTGGATTAAACTACCCAGCAGTATACAGTGGGTACGGAAAGTATTCAGACCCCTTTAAATTTTTTTTCAAATTTTGTTTCATTGCAGCCATTTGCTAAAATCAAAAAAGTTCATTTTATTTCTCATTAATGTACACTCAGCACCCCATCTTGATAGAAAAAAACAGATGTAGAAATTTTTGCAAATTTATTAAAAAAGAAAAACTGAAATATCACATGGTCATAAGTATTCAGACCCTTTGCTCAGTATTGAGTAGAAGCACCCTTTTGAGCTAGTACAGCCATGAGTCTTCTTGGGAATGATGCAACAAGTTTTTCACACCTGGATTTGGGGATCCTCTGCCATTCTTCCTTGCAGATCCTCTCCAGTTCCGTCAGGTTGGATGGTGAACATTGGTGGACAGCCATTTTCAGGTCTCTCCAGAGATGCTCAATTGGGTTTAGGTCAGGGCTCTGGCTGGGCCAGTCAGGAATGGTCACAGAGTTGTTCTGAAGCCACTCCTTTGTTATTTTAGCTGTGTGCTTAGGGTCATTGTCTTGTTGGAAGGTGAACCGTCGGCCCAGTCTGAGGTCCAGAGCGCTCTGGAAGAGGTTTTCTTCCAGGATATCTCTGTACTTGTACTTGTACATCTTTCCTTCAATTGCAACCAGTCGTCCTGTCCCTGCAGCTGAAAAACACCCCCATAGCATGATGCTGCCACCACCATGTTTCACTGTTGGGATTGTATTGGGCAGGTGATGAGCAGTGCCTGGTTTTCTCCACACATACCGCTTAGAATTAACGCCAAAAAGTTCAATCTTGGTCTCATCAGACCAGAGAATCTTATTTCTCATAGTTTGGGAGTCCTTCATGTGTTTTTTGGCAAACTCTATGCGGGCTTTCATATGTCTTGCACTGAGGAGAGGCTTCCGTCGGGCCACTCTGCCATAAAGCCCCGACTGGTGGAGGGCTGCAGTGATAGCTGACTTTGTGGAACTTTCTCCCATCTCCCTACTGCATCTCTGGAGCTCAGCCACAGTGATCTTTGGGTTCTTCTTTACCTCTCTCACCAAGGCTCTTCTTCCACGATTGCTCAGTTTGGCTGGACGGCCAGGTCTAGGAAGAGTTCTGGTCGTCCCAAACTTCTTCCATTTAAGGATTATGGAGGCCACTGTGCTCTTAGGAACCTTGAGTGTTGCAGAAATTCTTTTGTAACCTTGGCCAGATCTGTGCCTTGCCACAATTCTGTCTCTGAGCTCCTTGGGCAGTTCCTTCGACCTCATGATTCTCATTTGCTCTGACATGCACTGTGAGCTGTAAGGTCTTATATAGACAGGTGTGTGCCTTTCCTAATCAAGTCCAATCAGTTTAATTAAACAGAGCTGGACTCCAATGAAGGAGTAGAACCATCTCAAGGAGGATCAGAAGAAATGGACAGCATGTGAGTTAAATATGAGTGTCACAGCAAAGGGTCTGAATACTTATGACCATGTGATATTTCAGTTTTTCTTTTTTAATAAATTTGCAAAAATTTCTACATTTCTGTTTTTTTCTGTCAAGATGGGGTGCTGAGTGTACATTAATGAGAAATAAAATTAACTTTTTTGATTTTAGCAAATGGCTGCAATGAAACAAAGAGTGACAAATTGAAAGGGGTCTGAATACTTTCCGTACCCACTGTATAAAGGAGTTAAGATTAGCACAACTATAACATCTACAGCAGAAAAAGGCAACATGCACATAAATGCAGCTGTAATATTAATCCAGTGACATCATAAATAATAGTTAAACACTGACAGGGAACTACTTTCACTATTGATACATAAATGTTACTTCTAATACTTGCATACTTTTACTGAAGCACAGTTTTGAATGCTGGACTTTTACTCATAATAGAGCATTTTTTAAACTGTGGTATTAGTGACTTAAGTAAAAGTTCTAAATACTTTTTCCACCACTGCCAAAGAAGTATTATTAGGCAAGAGAGAGATTAGTCCCTCAGCATGCTGTGGTATCTCTGTGTGGAAGGTGTTGGTGCCACAGCTGCATTTATAAAACATCCACTTAATGAGGCCGGCGGCTCTAACAGAGGCAACATTTCCTGTTTGGTCTGCTGATCAGCAGCCACAACACAACAGTTTAAGAATCCTTTGTATTGTAGGAACTTCCCTCATGACAACCAACTCATGTTTTTATTTTCTTTATTTGAATGCGGTTGTAAAGGACCCCCGTGTATCACCATTACATGGTACAATCCTTACTACAGAATAAATACATGGCAATCTTTGACAATCAGTCAAAGAGGCTTCTGGAAAATACTCTCAGAACAGCTGAAAATATTGATTAATAATGTTCTGTGACACACTGTCTGAAATGAAACGGTAATGCTCTGCCTTTAGAGGCACAAGCTGCTCTACTTAATTGCTCATGAGTGCAATCGCAGTTACAGCTCATCTGTGATGACTCGGTACTTTCCCAGAGCAGCACTCTGTGGCTGTCATGTGGTTTCGTGTCACCCGCTGTTTGATTTCAAGTTTTTGCCAGCGGACGTGCCTCGAGCTCAACTGTGATGTACTCAAATACTGCAAATATTAATACTTCAGTTTGTGAAAGATGACATATGTTGAGTCTTTTGCGCTTCAATTTATTTCAGCGTATATATTTAAATAGAGGATTGTAGTTTGTGAACAAGCTGTGTTACAAATCTCTTGGGCAGTATCAGCCTCAACCTATTTGGGTCATTAGACTGCGTCAACATGTACTCTGCTCCTAAACTATTGGGCAGTCTGACCCAAATGTACTTATGCTGACAGAAATATAATATACGCTCAATAAATTGAATCTTTTTGTCACGTAATGACTGCGGTCCAATGGTGCATTTCTTTGCTTACAGAGCATCTCAGTTGTTATCAGTATTTTGGTATTTGTTGCTCAAAGATTGTTTACTTTTCGAGGGCCAAACATAACAGCTGTTTGTCAGTAAACTGGCTCACTGGACAGATGTTTCATCTAAACAATGTCAGTTGCTTTGCACAAGAACCAAAGTTGTTTTGAAAATGTTTCTAACACAAGTTGTTGTCCTTGATATTTAAACATGTGTGTGATCGTTATGTTGATTATTAAATCATCAAAATTATTCTAGCTTTTTCACACTCGGTAGTACTTAATGTATCAAAAAGATCCGTGTACCTGGTCGCTTTATAACATTTCAAATAGTACATATCAGAGATAGAAGTGCGGTCTTAAAGGAGCTTATGTTTAATCATAGGTCATAGCTCCGTCTCATTGTTTTGTCGTACTGTTGACTGAATTATTTTTCTTACCTCCCCAGACAGCTCTAGGTTATGGTGTGAAAAATAACTTTCATAAACTAGCGAGGTGTTTGCGATAGATAATTCATCACAGTGTTAGTTAGTTACTCCCCTTTTATTTTAGCATTGAAAGGAAGTTAAAAACATTTTGAACACTTTTTGAAAGTGTGCATTAAGTTAATGAAGTAAATTAGCTTCTATAACAAAGAAAGAAAACATCAAAGACGTCATTATATTCACTGTAACACAACCATTACGCTATTTTAACTTGGAGTGCAATTGAATATTAAAAACATGTTAAGCTTTGTGAAATGATTAGCTGCCTATGTATTTGTGACGGCTAAATAGGGCTGCAAAACATCAGTAAGGTCCTTTAATGGTTCAACGTTGAGTCATAGAGGATAACATATTTTAATGAAACCTCTGGCATTCCTTTTGCTTTAATATTTGTGAGTTATACTGCATGATATCTGCAAGTGCATGCACTGATTACCGGCTTCATTTGTGTGACTGATGATGTTTAACGTTGGTCATCAGAGCGAGACGTTACCGAGCTTGTTGTTCTTCGATCTCTTTCTGTTTTGAAGGAATGTGCTGTGATGTCCTTGAGCAGCCTAACTGCTGAAAATAGACGCTTCAGGCAGCCTGAATGTGACTCTGCTGTGTCTCTGTGTTTTCTCCAGAACAACAGGACAGCATGGCCACCACTGTTGCTGTCAGTCCCAGTGAATACCTTCAGCCCTCCACTGCTTCCTTGCAAGTGAGTAACGAGCCAGACCGCCGTGTCCCGCTACTGTCTGCTCTCTCCTGACTTCACTGTCTCCAATAACCCACAATGCATTCACTGTCTCCAATAACC
>NW_022280156.1:502093-512366 GCF_004355925.1 Anarrhichthys ocellatus | reverse complement strand
CTCCAATAACCCACGATGCGTTCATTGTCTCCAATAACCCACGATGCATTAGTGAGCAGATTCTGTGTGTACAGCAGAGTGTGTGCTATCGGAGGAACGCTAACGCCGTCCTATCCGACAGCACCCAGCCCCTCTACTCTAAATTTCAGACTCCCCCTTACGCTGCCGCTGTCCGTCCTATCCGACATGAAATTAGTTTTACATGTTATTGCTGCTTTTGTGAGTCAGACACCGGTGACTCTTGTTGAACTTCTATCCCACTTGTATTCAGGACGCCCCCCCTTCCCCTTACTGGTCTTTTATGTGTTGTAATCTGCCTTTCTGTAAAACTAATTGCTCTCTTTTAACATAACTGAAGTGTGTATAATCACACATAAGGACGACACAGGAGCACAAAAGCTCTGCAGATTGAAATCTGCTACAGCACGTGTTTAACATTGTTTATGACCTGTTGGAATATCTTCACTGTTTTATTTTAGATTCTTATCTCCCCGTAGTTGTCTCTTAGAGCTTAACTGTTTCTGTTCTGGTTTTAAAGCAGTCTGTGTGTGATTTGTCTCCATGCAGGACGCCCAGCCGTCTCCTCTGGCCCTCTTGGCTGCCACCTGTAGTAAGATCGGCCCTCCTGCTGCTCAGGCCCCCGTCACCTCTCCTCCAGCGCAGCCGCAGCCTCGCAGGCTCCTCCCCATAAAGCCGGCTCCCATCGCCCCCGCTCCACCCAAGAACCTGGGTTTCCTCTCGGCCAAGGGCAATGTGATCCAGCTGCCCGCCGGCCTGGGCTCCACGGCCCCCGGCAGCCCCATCGTGCTCACCATCCAGCAGAGCCCGGCCCGCACCAACACCTCGGCCCCCGCCAACATCCAGTACCAGATGATGCCGCAGATCCAAGGTGCCCAGACTATCCAGATGATGCCACAGGGAGGTCAGATCCAGCTCATACCGGGCACCAACCAGGCCATCATCACCACGCCCATGACCGTACCGGCTCCCGCGGCCGGCACAGCGGCGGTCACACCGCAGAAGACTGTAGCCATCAAGCCCTCCCCAAAGTCGCGCAAGCCAAACAACTCTGCCGCAAACATGCTGCAGCTGCCCGGCGGGATAACGCTGCCGTTCAACATGGCGACCGGAGAGATGGGCGGGGCTCAGTTCGTCACAGAGATGGCGGTCGCCGCTCACAAACCAGGAAAGGGAGGACGAGGGAGGAAGAAGAAAATGGTTCTGGCTGCTTATCCTCCTGCCTCTCCACCCCTCGACCAGATGGAGACCATCCTGATAGAAGCTGGCGACAACATCATCCAGGTACATCTGGCAGAAAAGCCCCGGAAGCAACACAATCTTTTATGTATTCCACTTGGCCCACTTTATAGGTAGAGTTCTCCTCCTGAGTCAATCTTAGACGCAGAGTAAACTGAAAGTGTCTCTGATACATCGTGTTACATTGAAAATGGTTAAAAGGTATCGCTTGTGATAGCTGTAAACGCTCTATAGAGCTGTAATAGAGCGTTTCAATCTTTCGGCTCTCTTTGGTTTGTTTTTTTACGACGGCAACTTTGCTGTTTTTATTCACACCCACCGCTCTGAATACTGTCCTCAGGAGTCGGAAACAGCACGACTCAAAGGAGACTGAATATCAGACTTACATGCTCCTAATCCAATATTAACATCATACAAATATGTATTGCGTAAAATTGCTTAATATATATATATTCTTTAAATACAAAAAAAAAGTATTTTTAAGAGGGGTAATTGGTCATTTGCTGCCAAATAACAGCAATGAACAATTGTGGAAAGCCCCATAATCAATTTTCCTATTTAATTTCATTTAACAATTTCCATTAAATAACAGTCATTTCATTCAGTCGATCAAATTCACATCCCGTGTAAGTCAATAACACACAGACCACTTACATATTTAGATTATAGTTGCCGTATATCAAGAAATTAATTTGACTATTTTACAAAAAACGTTTCACATTTATCTGGTTTTATGATTAAACTTACCAGAGATAGTATTTGAGTATTTCTTGCCTTTATATTGAACGATTAGTCAACTTCAGGAGCCCACGGGTCTTTTCAGTGTCCAGCGTAACAGCAAGTGCAAACCTGCTCATGTGATCAATTATTTCTCGTATCAGAGTTGAAGACCTGCTTTTCACAATCAAACAGTGAAATGTGGACATTGTTTTACTGCTTTTCAGTAACAGTGAGATGAAGTAAAGCTTTGTTGTAGTGGTGCCGTAGCGTGAGCCTCCGCAGATGGTGTGCGAGCTACAAGCTCGACGGGCTGCTCGTTGCATTACTCTCAGAAACACTCGAAGGTGTACGAACAAAAACTGTATTGTGAAGAAGCATAGACGACAACGAGTGTAACTGGCAAAGCGCCATAAACCAACCTCCTCAACGTCGAGGAGGAGCTGTAATTAACTGGGAACTTGTACCTCGTGTTCAATTTGATTTGACTCTTTGTTACAGCCACGCTCTCCAAATAACAAAACTTCTGAGGTCCGCGACCACATGACGCTCAGACCGTGATCACGTCAACTCACGCCCGGCTTTGCTACGGCGAATATAAACCACGCTTCATTGTTGTCATACGGCAACACAATGCAATAGAGAGGGTATGTCATGTTGTAGTTGTCCTGCTACCCTTAAAGATGTGGCGTTATGGTGGCCTATTGATGAGAGAGATGGTCCCATAACTGAACTATTACAGGCTTGACTCCACACCAGCAGCCCACCACGCTGAATCTTTTCCCTTTTCCATTGATGGTCACAGAGTAAACCTCTCCTGTCTCTATCTGCAGGCAGGTAACAACCTACTGATCGTGCAGAGTCCCGGGCAGCCGCCTATGGTGCAGCAGGTCCAGCTGGTCCAGCCCAAACCGGAGTCCCAGGTGGTTCAGATCCCCCAGCAGGCCTTGAAGGTGGTGCAGGCCGCCTCCGCCACACTACCGCCCGTCCCACAGAGGCAGTCGGTCCAATCGAGCCTGCAGATCTCAGATCCGACACCAACGCAGGTACGAGGACCTCTGACTCATTCAAAGCTGCTTATCCTGTATGATAATCATGCTTTAGGTGTTTAAAACAGATTTAGTGCTCTTATCCTTTTAGATTTATATCCATGCTAGCAGCGTTCCTTTGACTTTCCCTCTAGCGCCATCATCAGGTCAATGTTTCAATTTGTCGAATACTTTGATTTATGACCAAATACGTGAGAAGCTGACATTCCTGCCGAGCTGGACTCTGTGTTTAGTGCTCATTATCAAATGTTTGCACACTGATACTCAAAAGAATGTGAACATGGTAAACATTCGACCGGCTTAGCATCAGCATGTTAGCATCGGCGTTGAGAGCATGCTAGTATGCGTTAGCAGCCTGTTTGAGCCGCTACTACGGCACTCTTAGTTTAGTTTGATAAAGGAGGAAGATCGGCTACGTATTTACAACTTCTTCCCTCAGATCCTCTTCAAAACCGCATCCGGTGAGTGGCAGTCTGTTCAGATCCAGGACTCCGTCTCCCCCACAACGACCTCCACCACTTCGGTCACCACCTCGCCGCCGGCCGGCTCCAGGAGGGCGGGGGGGCGCAAGGAACGGACTCTGGCAAAAATTGCCCCGGCGGGGGGGATGATATCGCTGAACACGCCGCAGCTGTCCTCGACGACGCAGGCGGTGCAGACGATCAGCATCAACGGGGTCCAAGTTCAGGGAGTTCCCGTCACCATCACCAACGCAGGGGGTGAGCGGAAGTTGGTTCTTTTGGGTTTCTGTTGGTTTTTAACAACGAGAGAGAACCGGCATCGTAACGCACAAATCGTAATCGTAATCACCAATTAGAATTTCAGACCATTTTTGACTGGTGGCAGTCAGCCTGTAGTCTAATTAGATATTAGACTACAGCTTGGCCGGAGCCCTGGGCTGTGTCTTACAGTGTCTCCGTCTCTGTGTTTGTCAGGCCAGCAGCACCTGACGGTGCAGGCCCTGCAGGGTGGAGGGCTCCAGCTGGCAGCGACGCCGGGCCAGCCGGCCATCCAGGTGGACCAGACCCTCACCCTGGAGCTGCCCGGCCAGCCAGGAGAGAAGAAGAGACGCATGGCCTGCACCTGTCCCAACTGTAAAGACGCAGACAAGAGGTGAGTGTGTCAAGACAACAAATACATGAATAAATATCACATTATTACACTTTTTACTAAATTCTGGCGACAAGAGACAACAACTAACTTGGAATTATGAGGCTGTTACGGGAATATTACTGACTGGAAATGTGTATCATGGCCAGATTTTCAGTTAATTGTTGAAATCTTAAATTAGTTACCTGCTCTTAGTCATTTTGAGAACTTTATGTAAGAAATAAAAGCCTTTTTAGTAAACATAGAGATACTGCTGTTTGCTTTGACAGTAAAAAAATGTGTATTGGTAGATACTTTATGTACTTTATTAATAAAGTTTCTGCTCCTGAAAATCAAAAGCTCTTTTATGAACAGAACATTTAGAAACCTAATGCATTTAAGTCTGTTTTGATGCTAAATTAAATGCTGTCAGCTGTTGCTTTTGAATGCTCCGCTCTACTGTTGAAACCTGTATATCTCACTGTGTGTGTGTGTGTGTGTGTGTGTGTGTGTGTGTGTGTGTGTGTGTGCGTGCAGGCCCGGGGAGGTGGGGAAGAGGAAGCACATCTGTCACGTCCCCGGCTGCGAGAAGACGTTCAGGAAAACGTCGCTGCTCAGAGCTCACGTCCGGCTGCACACCGGAGAAAGGCCCTTCGTCTGCAACTGGGTTTTCTGCGGGAAACGTTTCACACGCAGCGACGAGCTGCAGCGGCACGCCAGGACGCACACAGGTCTGAAACACACACACACATAATGGAGTTCCTCTCAGGGAGTTTCACTGCAAAATGGAACAAGATCCCCGTAACACTCAACCTAAAGCAAAGATGGATGAGACTGAGTAAAGTAAAAAGCTACAAATGAGGTCATTTTAACCACTTAATAAACAGGAAACAGGTAATGATCAATTGAAATAATAAAATCCAAACAAAAGTAGGAGAAGTGATGTTATCTCTTGAATTGCAGAATTTTGCAAGACGACAACACAACACGACCGTGTCTTTAATAAAAATGATGTTGTGTTGTTTGTAAGTTTTTAACCCCGTCCCTGTCTCTTTTCTTTCGTCCCCCACAGGAGACAAACGCTTTGAGTGCAGCCAGTGTCAGAAACGCTTCATGAGGAGCGACCACCTGACGAAGCATTACAAGACTCACATAAACACCAAGAACCTGTGAGCGCTATACCGAGCGTATACGCAGACAGACTCTCTCAAACTAAAGACCGTGTCAGAGGAAGGAGGGGCCAGAGGAGACGAAGTCACAGGAGTGTCTGTGACTCCTCCCCCTTTATGGGAAATGCTCCAAAGACAGGTCCCTGTCTCCCCTCTCACTCCTCTGGGACAAAGTGTAGCGTGGTGTACAAACAAACCCTTCCTGGTGGACTTCAAACTGATCTAGCAAATGTATTAATAATGGTTTATCTTTGTTTTTTTTTCCTCTGGTCTGAGTGGATTCCAGAACCAGCTCCGAGCGAAGTCTTCACGCGCTGATGTTCAACTCTGCTTCTTTATTTATGGACTCTGGGGGAGGAACGTACAGAACTACTCAGACCCCAGGACTCCAGTCACAGTTTCCCGCTCTTTTATTTTGTTTTTCTTCCCCCAAATCCCGCTTGACTCTTTTCATTTGTTTTGTTGTGGACTATTGGGAGATCCCAGAAATTGGCTTTCAAAAACATACTGTATACAATATATATATTACATAAAAACTCCACTTCCAAGACTTCTGAAAAGCTTTTAGAAGTTTACCGTGACTATTTTTTAAAGTGTGTGTATGCATACTATTATACATAATATTAATATTGATAATAAACTATTTATAAACATTTTCCATACAATTGTTAGAAATTGATTTACAAAGTAGGTACGTAGAAAACCTGAGGCTCAACGTTTGACAGTAGAACTACAAAGAGGACGTAGAAAGAACGTTTTTATCACATTTGCTTTGAGGGCACTGATGAGGCGGAGCTCTTCCAGCAGAGCGACCCGAACCTGACGTCTCTGGTGGGAAAGTTTTAAATGCTTTAAAAGTATCCAACTTCAATTTCTAAACTTATCTCAGTGAAGATCCTGACTCCTGCTGTAAAATATTCACACAGTGAATGTAATGTAACAAAAGATATGATTTTATTTGGAAATATAGTTTGCTTAAACTGAGAGACTTGACGTTCAAATTCGAATCGAACATCATACTCAAACTTGGTAAAGCTGAGCGATGTTTCAAATTTCTTCAGGTTGATGGAGCATTGTGGAGACAGTTTCTAGTCAACATGAAGCACATTTGGTTTATTCTGAGAGAAGGTCCTAAGGCGCTGCACGTCTCCTATCATGATTGGGTGAAATGATAGAGGACCCAGGATCGATCCCTGTGGAACACCAGAGTGTTGAGATAAACCACATGACAGGCTGTGAGGGTCGTGGTGATGTCACCTTTCATCAGCTGTTAGGAGGACGTTGTTTGTAACATCTCAGATGATTGGAGGACTCCACTAATACTTCAGAAATGTTCTTTAAGGAAACGCCGCTAAGTCACTTCACTTTTAAGTCTCCTTTATCAATGAGTCATATTTCATAGACTGCATCAATAACCTGATGTCTAAGGAGAGTGATGATTTAATTTATGATATATCTATACTACCTAAAATTCTCTACCTTTTTTTTTTTTAGAGAAGTACTGCAAAAACGTTCAACTTTCTGGAGAACTTCCTGTGTTGTCAAGCTGCAGTGCTGAGTTCATAACTCTGAAACAAATCGATAAATATTTTCACAGAGGTCTCTTGAGTCTCCGGGTTTAAATCAGTGAAGTATTAGTGATCACTTTGGTGATAAACCCGCTCACACCCTTCTTTTCTCTCTGCGATCCAAACCAGGTTGCTACATGGCGTCCATCTTGGATACCTCAACGGGTACGTCTAGGGCTGGGTATCCACCTTCGATGTGTTCAGCACTGAAATGTGTCCTCGCTGAGTATCGAAGCTGTCAAGTATTGAGAGTTGGCTTCCAATATTTGGCCAGATTTCTACTCTTATTAACTTGTTCTTTTATCACATCGTTCCTGATTTGAATCAAAACATTTCGACAGTATTCTGTTTAGTTCTTTAAATGGCTGCGTGTGGTTGGACGTTTAGTTTTAACTCTACTTTTATTAAACGAAAAAGATCATTGTTTTTTTACTTGAAAGGTTTGCATTTTCATTGTGGCATAAATACATGTTTATACTTCTCAAAGTAAGGTATCCAAAAACAGCATGGTGCCCAGCCCTACTTACACTGTGTGTACTAATAAATAAGTAACTAAATTCCAGAGTAACTCTGCTATTCTGCTTTACTCACGGTATGATTTTTGATTTTTGATTTGAAGCCTATGCATTGCTGTGTGTGTATGATCAGATTTCCAGTTATTCGGCCTGACTTGACAATCACGTCCCGAAATGACAACAGAAAACTCTTTCTCAGGCCTTTGATCAGTTGCTTTGTACATGAACTTTCTTTCTTCCCAGCTATGTGATAGCTTTAATTCTGAATTAACACTTGAGATGTTTGTGTTGATATGCAGATGACCAGCATTAGGCCTACTGTACAGTATTCACACACGTTACTTCAATATCTTTGGCTTTACAAAAAACATATATAAAGACGATTTGCTGAACGCTTGCTAACATGTCAGTCAGTTTGAAGTCTGAACCTTTTTATTTTGAAAGAAATGCACCGACTTATTGTTAAATAAGCTTTTTGGTCGAATCGGACGGCGGGTAGCGTGTCCACCTCTGTGTTGAGTTCTCACTGTGGCGTGTTTTAATACTGTGACATACATGTTAAATGGATGACGCTGCCTCGCTTAAACATCCAACAACAACTTTGACCAAAAAGCTAAAGTCCGATGTGTTTTTAAAGCACTTTGACCCAGTTTTCATCAAAGTGCTTCCCAGGGGAGACAAATACTGCGTAAAGCTTACATGTAGGTGGCCAATATTTGGTGTATTTTTTCAAGGACGTGTCTGAAGACACGCGATGCCGTTGAGGATGGATAGACAGAGCCTGCTCATATTTATGTTTGTATTTCATGTCTGAATATGTAAATACAGTGCGTGTCTGGGAGACAGCATTAATGTAGGATATTAAAACATGAACATTAAGCTGCCCAGTGTTGCGGTTGGCGTGGCCGGCCCTGAAGGAAATGAACTTTGTACAGTGTGTAAGGAATAAAATATAATGTGACATTGTATAGCTTCATTCCTGCTTTGTATACGACTTCTAAGATCTTTTTTCTATTGAATTAAAGATGCCTCAGAAAGCTGCACCCAGTATTTAAAGATGTTTCTTTTCTGTCTATTTACAGGGAACATTTGTCAAATTCCTTTTGTGTTTTTAACTTATGTTACATGATAATGTAATGTGCACTGATTTAAAATCCACTGGTTCCAAAGTTTGTAGAATGTAATCCAAATTGTAATGAAATATAATGAGATTTTCCAAATTTTGACATTTTTATTGCTGGTTTTGGCGATTTAAATGCTTCTCCTTCTCCAGGCCTGTGTGTCGTATATTGTTCTGGTTATATGGAGAACCCAGAGAACCAGCAATTCATTTTATAACTTTTATAAAGGTGCTAAAACATAAAATTTGCTCCTTTTTTACAGTCACCCCCTCAATAAACAACTCAAACCATTTTTGCTGCCTCTCTTGTTTTTTCCTACTCCCATTTTCGGATAAATGCTAAATAAAAACACCTTTAGTCATTTCGTAAGAGCTTTGTTAAGTCCGTGAGTCTTTCTTTTGTAAAGATACAACATGTCTGACTTTGTCAGGGTTAGAACAATAAAGTCCTGGCTTTAGTACCATCGATGTCCCTGAAGTGACCGAGAGAGGCATTCAATACCATTAAGATAAATTAGGAAGAACAAAGCAAAAGAACTTTAATTTAATTAAATGAATGATTAATAATTCTTTTTTCAGAAAGCATATATACTATATATATGAGAGATCACATCATAAAAGACGACAGAAGTATGACAAGTAAAGCATAAACAAAGCATCCAACAAAATATTACAGATTATTAAAGCACATTTACTGTGTAGGAGTCCTCAAGATATTCAGTGTGAGAAAAACTATTTTCCCATGCTTTGGATTAAATTAGTGACCAACAGACACATAAAATATATTTAACATTAATATTCAAACTATTTTTAATGTAACAATATGGAAACAGTGTGATTGTAGCCAAGCGTCAGACGCACAAGTGCAAAGTTTGAAATGTTATTCCAAACTTTTCAATATTTTCTGTTTCTAGATGCTGAAATATAAGAACTAGTTGAACCTTTATTGTGTTAATTTGTTTATTTCTTTAGCAGTGGTGAAATTTAACCAATTACATTTACTGATAACTCAATTTACAGTTTAGTATGGTATAGTAGTGTATTATTGTACTTTTTACTTCACTGCATTTATTTTACAAATATAGGGACTTTTCTTCAGACAAACATGTATGTAATTATTAGTGATAAAACCAGAACAATTTTATATCCTATGATAATAAAACACTTTGAAAGGAGCCGTGCTGCATTACCAGTACTTTTACTTTTGATACTTTAAGTACAGTTTGCTGTACTTTTACTTTAGTAACATTTCGAATAAAAGTATTTTACCTGTCATTGAGTACTTTTTATTTCATGGTATTCTATGTTTTACTTCATCTAAGTACGTCTTTGCTTTATAAAAACATTTCCGCACAGGACATTTCTTTTGAAAAACCTCTGCGCGACACTGGCGTGCGTCATCAGGAGTCGACAAAATGTAACGCCTGCTAGCGAGATAAAAGCCGGTACAACTTAAAGATTGCTCATCTTAATTATATCCCAGTCGTGTTGTTATTGAGTTATATGAATCACTGCTTCAGCTCGTTCGTGTCTTATTCACATTGTGTGTGTCTTAGCATGTTTAAAGAAGACATATTGTGTTAGCTAAGCTAGTTAGCTAACGTTAGCCTCGTTTGTTTACATTTCTAGGTCCAGCTGGTAACTTCATTCTTCTGTCGTCTTCACAGCTTTCCTTTTCTTCTGCTACACGAGTAGTTAAAGATAAGTGCAGAAACACTTCTGTGATGGAAGATTACCAACTCATGTAAGTGAAGTAACGTCATGTGAAGTCTGTTCATATATGTTATAT
>NW_022280156.1:475364-497093 GCF_004355925.1 Anarrhichthys ocellatus | reverse complement strand
TATATATATGTATATATATATATATATATATATATATGTATGTATGTATGTGTATATATATGTATGTATGTATGTGTATATATGTGTATATATGTGTATATATGTGTATATATATATGTTCAACCAGACAGATTATTGAAAAGTTAGAAAGAGACAAATCCCACTGAGCAATCGTTAAATAAGATGGTGAAAGAAACTGGAAGCTTAGCATCAGAATGTGTGCAGATTTGAAGAGGAACAGGTTTCAGTGTCAAGTGTTTCACAATAATGTCTCCTATAACGAGCTTAATTATTGCTGTTTTCAACAAGTCTGTGCGAGGACGCATTGTGGTTAATTTATAAAAGTTTCAATACTACAAACGTCACACTTTGACATGTTTCTCACCTTTTTAATCTGCGCTGTGACTCACATCGTGGCTTTGAAGGCAGACACGCACCTCTGTCTGTTTTCATAATGAATAACCAGCGTCTCTGTTATCGCTCTCCGTCCCTTAAAGGTGTTTTCTAGGATGACGGCGGTGAAACGGGAGGAGCAATGAGGGTCTTTGGGCCAGCAGAGCTGTTCGCAGGCTTCTGCCATTCGGACGAGCAGAATCCTTTCCCCGTGTGGCAGGATGGACACGTCAGCTCGTGTTTTAACCAGCTGGTCCTCGGAGCCGTGCCTCACGCGGGGATGGCCGTCTTCAGCGCCTGCTACCTCGCTGTGCAAAGGTGGGTCACACCTGACAACATGCTCTTCTTGGTCTGTCCAGACAGTCTATTCATTCACTAGAGTTTCATACCGTGCAGTTTGTCCACATCAGTGAAACGTCTTTACCCTAAATTTTGGTTTTACGAGTTGGTAAATAAAGTTATCAATCTAAAAGTCAGTGTTTATTGTCCACCTCACATCAGTATTGGCCACAGAAATCCATTTCTTATCATGCATCTGTTGTATTTTCTGTAATAATGCTCCTGCTTTGTAGACGCGACCTCCTCCAGACGCCCCCCCCCTGTGGCTGGACACTCCGGCGGGTGTCGGCTCTGCTGGCGGCGCTGCTCTTCGCTGCCGACGTGGTGCTGGTGAGCCTCCTGCAGCAGGCGGACTTGTACCTGGACATCCTGGCCGACAGCTGCGCCGTCCTGGCCTGGCTGGTCCACTTCGGTGCCGTCACGGTGCTCCAGAGGACGGCTTTCAGGAGAACCAGAGGACCTCCTCTGCTGCTTCTACTGGTTCTTCTGTCTGTCCCGAACCTGGTCGTCACTCTGATGATTTACTGCAACGATCAGGAATATCTGAACCTCGTGGAGCCTCTTGAATTTGCTCGTTTTGTGCTCTCCTCGGCCCGGACGCTCCCCCTTCTGGTTTATCTTCTGGCATTTGCGTTTCCCTGCATCAGCGATGCCGGATACACTTTGCACATCAACGCTGTGGATGGATCCCCACTCGTCCCAGAGAGCACCCAGCCGGATACAGGGGAGATGGTGGCCGAGGACGGGAGCGGCTGCGTCTCGCGGCTCTTCTACCTGTGGCTGACTCCTCTCCTCAGGCGAGGACAGCGAGGGGAGCTGGACAGACCAGCTGACGTCTATCACCTCCCTCGGAAGCTTCAGACTACTGTGGTGTGCCGATACTTCCACCAGTGCTGGGAAGCCTGCCGACGAGGGGCGGCAGTCAGTAACGGGCGAGATCAGTGGCCTCGGCCGGTCAGCAGGAACCTCCTGAGCGGCACCTGGAGTTCACAATACCGGGAGGAACCACTGGAGCTGCAGGGTGACGTAGGCCTGCTGAGGGTGCTGCACAAGGCGTTCGGGTTGCGCTACTACGCCCTCGGTGTGCTGAAGGTGGCGGTGAACATGCTGAGCTTCACAGGTCCCCTGCTCCTCAGCAGTCTGGTGAACTTCATGGAGGACGAGGGAGCTCCAGTCAGCTGGGGGGTCTGGTGCGCTCTGGGGCTCTTTGCCACCACCCTTCTCTCTTCCTTCCTCCAGAACATCTTCGTCTTCGAGGTCTCCAAGGTGGCACTGTCGGCGCGCGCCGCTCTGGTGTCAGCCGTTTACAGCAAAGCCCTGCAGGTCAGCGGCTGCAGCCTGGCCGGCACCACGCTGGGAGAGGTGGTGAACCTGATGAGCACGGACACCGACCGCGTGGTCAACTTCTTCAGCAGCTTCCACGAGCTGTGGAGCTTGCCCCTGCTGTTTGCCATCACCCTCTACCTGCTGTACCTGCAGGTGGGCGTGGCTTTCCTCGGGGGGCTCTGCGTGGCGCTGCTGCTGGTGCCCTTCAACAAGTTCCTCGCTTCACGAATTCTCAGCAACAACCAACACATGCTCCGGCACAAGGACAGCCGGGTTAGGGTGAGAACCTACCAGAGAAGTCCTGTCGTTTTGACATGATGGAGGTAGCAGCATTATTATTATTGGTAGTAATAGTAGTAGTATTAATGATAATATTAATAGTGATGAGTGAATGTATCCCTTATTCATGAAGTATTTGCCAAATACGACTGTCGAGATTCCGGTTGTTCTCGTTAACTTTTAGTCTTTTCTCTCTCAGCTGATGACGGAGATCCTCTTCGGCATTCGCGTCATCAAGTTCTACGCCTGGGAGCCTCACTTCACTCAGAAGGTCGCCGACTGTCGTAAACAAGAGCTGTCCCACCTCAAGGCCCTCAAGTACCTGGACGCCATGTGTGTTTACACCTGGGCCGCTCTGCCGGTGGTCATCTCCATCCTCACCTTCGTCACCTACGTGCTGCTGGGACACCAGCTGACTGCGGCCAAGGTGGGGAAGCCTTTTTCAGAAGATGGTCGGGGGGGGGGGAACGTAACTGTGTTGGAGCAAACAGTGAGCCGGGAGGAAACAAACAACATTTTACAAACCTTAAATGTACATTATGTTTGACGAGTCGGCGTAATCTCGTCCCCTGCAGGTGTTCACCACGCTGGCTTTGGTGGGGATGTTGATCATCCCTCTCAACTCGTTCCCCTGGGTGCTCAACGGCATCCTGGAGGCCAAAGTGTCTCTGGAGCGAATCCAACGCTTCTTCAAACTGACCAACCAGGATCTGCCGGCGTACTACGCCCTCGGTACGCTGCGTCTCATCGCTGACCTGCAGCGGGTCACGGTTTAGTATTCGTTTGGTCCCGTTCGGTCGGTCGCTCTCTTCAAACATCATACAACTGTTTAAAGCTCCAGCTCTTATCATTCACCACTTTATGAAGTTATGTTTCATAAAAACTAAATGTGAAAGTTAGAAACCTCTGCTCATTAAATGTTATTATAATTATCTATCATTATTTCTCTCTCTATCTATCTGCCCTAGTGTCTCCTGAAGACAGTCAGACATCGATCCTGTTGAGCCAGGGGACATTTTCCTGGCAGGGGCCCGACAAAGAGAGAGAAAGTGAAGCTGGAGCTGCTAAAGGGAGTCTGCTGCTGCACAGCCTCACTCTGCACGTCACCAAGGTGCATCCCTCCGCCAAGACGTACACAGTACATCACATGACAATCACCTCACTGTCTCCGTGGCCTCGTGTTCTCTTCAAGAGCAGAGGACGGAATTTAAAAATCCAATTTCAAACATAAAAGTGCTCAGACATCACTGGCACAAAGCACCAGTACAGCGTTGATAAAACCGAATATTAAATATTGTATTTTCATTCCAAAAATACTTTTAAGGGTGAAAACTTTCAGTTAGTGTGTCTTCAACTTAACTGAAGTCAAATAAAAATGATTTGATTCTTAAATAAAATGTTTTTTGATGTAGAATCTTGGCGTCGGTGTGCGGCGGTGAGAGCAGTAACGTATGGTGTTCTGGTTTCAGGGCTCTCTGGTTGTGGTGGTGGGGAAGGTCGGCTGTGGGAAGAGTTCCTTACTGGCTGCTCTCACTGGAGAACTCAACAGGTAAACTTTAATTCTGTATTCCCCTTTTGTTTCCCTTTTATACTTCTAATCATCTCAGTAAATCTTGTACTTTTTACATTGTTCATCTCCTTCCTGTCCAGTGAAGATCTCGTATCTCCAGATGTGTTGATGTTGAATGTTTGTGATAAACTGGAGGAGGAAATGTTTGAAAAGACTCTTTGATCAGCTGGAAAATACATCGACACAAAGCTGAAAACAGGTCTTTTGTTCTTTCTAGAGATGCGAGGTACTCACAGGACTTGCTATGAATTTTATTTGTAAGGTTAATGCTCACAAAGAGGAATAAACCATCAGAGATTGGGGGGAAGTTAGGGAGTATCATACAACTTCACAAATTCATTAAAAACGTGCTTTATTTTTGATGATACTTTTCATCCCGACTGTTGTGTGGACTAAACTCACCGGTCCTCTTCATTAGAAGCGACTTTAACAGCTTTTAGGTCTCTGAACAGCGTTTTGACTCAGTGTTCTTCTCTCCAGGCTGAGTGGGGTGGTGTACGTCGCAGACCGAGAGGCCGGATTCGGTCTGGCGTCTCAGGAGCCGTGGATCCAGCATGCATCGGTGCGGGACAACATCCTGTTTGGCAAAGACTACGATCCTGACTTCTACCAGGCTGTGATCGACGCCTGCGCCCTCTCCGACGACCTCAACGTACGATCGCTTCGCCCTTTTTATGTCTGCGTCTTCTCCTGCTTTTGCATTTCTCACCTGCAGTGTCTCAGCGACTCTCTGGGTTGTTTACACTGAGACACATTTTGCACCTGAAGCGTGGACTCTAAAGACGGAGACGACCGTCCATCGGTCGGTCTAACGCTTTGGTCCAGAGCGAGAGCTCTTCAATCGATCGCCTGGAGCCTGATAATACAGTTTGTGTGATTATTTAATATGTTTAAATAACTCCTCTTCAGGTTTTGCCGAACGGTGACCGGACAGAAGTTGGAGAGAATGGAGTGACTCTGAGCGGAGGACAGAAGGCTCGTCTGGCCCTCGCCAGAGCTGTTTACATGGTGAGTCCTCTGCACACACACCAGCCTTCTGCTTCAAGCCCAGAGAGACGTGCAGAAAAGGACAAAAGCACTTCACAATGTGATACCAATAGGTTGCATTGCTTATGAAACATGTCATACTGATGCTGCTATATGACCTACATAAATAGACGGATGCTGCTTTGCTTTTATTAGATTTCTGTGAAGAAGTTAAGTTGGCGGGAGGAGAGTCCTGCCTGTCAGCTCTACTGTCTACACGTGGAACTCTAAATCTTGTCATAGAATGAGACCATTAGCCAGATGTCTAGTCGCATGTGTAGTTTACTTTTGAAGTAGTTTTTTGACCCCAAAAGACGGAAGACTTAAATGTTTCAAACTTCCATTTAGTTGATGTCCCGACAGAGTTGCATGCCGGCGGAGAACGCTGTTGCAACTTGGATGCTGACTTTGTTTTCCAGTTCAGAGAAGAGTCTGTGACCCTCGATCGTTATTGAACCTCAACGGTGTAAATATTGAGTTAGTCTGTTTTTATTTGGGCCCTCTGCAGTCGACTCAGTGTTTACCCTGAAGAGGTTTAAACTGTGATTTGTTCAGCTGGTAAACCAGTCGTGCTAACTCTAGACTAGCCTTCTTTTCCTATTCTAAGAGCTTTGCTAAAGCGACATGTAGCCTGTTTAATTCCAGCTTGTAAAAGGCTGCATTATTGTGAAACACTTGACCGTGAAACAGGAAGCTGTTCCTATTTAAATCAGCAAACATGTTCCTGCTTTAAGCTTCCAGTTTCTTTTAAGCTGATTTTTGTTCTTCTTTGTCTCTTTGTGCTCTTTCGGCTGTCTGCTGTATAAATCCTTCTACAGCGTTTTGTTCTCCATGTACAACACAAAACCCCACGTGTTTGTAAAGAGGACTGTCTACAACCTAAAAGCATGAAAGTCCATTCAGACACATAAAGTAGTCCTCTCAGCCGCCTGACTGCAAACAAACAAACTTTTATACAACAACGAAGCCAGAAAAACATGTCCACGTATCATCAGCAGGTGTATCATGTGATGCAACCTTTTCTTTTTGCAGGACAAAGACATCTACCTCCTCGATGATCCGCTGGCAGCAGTCGACGCCGATGTGGCCGAACACCTCATGAAGAAGTGCATCATGGAGCTGCTCAGGGGGAAGACCAGAATCCTTTGCACACACCGCGTGGAGTTTGTGGACAAAGCCGACATGGTGGTCCTCATGGAGAACGGAACGATCGTCAAAACGGGTAGAAAACAAACATCCTGCTCAGACGGGAGCGAATGTCACATGTGGTTGTTGTCATCATGTGACATCTACTGTAGTAGAACACTGACTGTGGAGAAGAACCTCATACAAACACACTTCTGAACATCAGAACTGTCCTTTAAGATATTTGGAACGTGCTCTTTAAGTTGAGAAATGCTGCGTGCTGTGTTCTTGTAGAACCTGTGAATGCTGACTGGGTTCCTTTTTAACAGGCACACCAGCAGAAATCCTGCCTCTGGTCGAGGCGGTGCCGAAGAAACGGAAGAATGACCACAACATGAGAAAGAAAGGTTTGTTCACCTGGAGTCAGGACTGCTTCACTGGAGAGTGTGGATGTTGCTGATCGGCATGTTAGCATGTTAGCATTGTTGGCATGTTAACGTGGGGCTATTACCGTTTAGCTCTGTACTATGCTTAAGTACTCTCGTTTGTTTAACTTTTTTAATGAACACTGTGGACTTTAAATTTTGCATGAAGAAGAGACGTGCTGCTGACCTCCTCTTCTTCATGAATATTTAATATTAGCCTATTTATGTGTACCGGTTTAATGTGTTATTACAGCAGGCTCACAACTTCTGTGTGAACTCTTCAGTACAGTGTGGTGGTCTTTTATAGTAATCCCATTATTTTCACGTCCCCCCTCTTGGTTTTAACCAGATGGCGTGCAGCAGCAGCAGGAGGAAGAGGAGGAGGAGCCGGTTTCCTCCCCTAATCTGTGTGTGGATGATGACCCTGACCTGTTGGGGGCGGAGCAGAAGCAGGTGGGCGGGCTGGCGTGGAGAGTTTACCAGACCTACTGGGTCGCTGTGGGCGGAGTTCTGGCCGCCTCCATCCTGATGTCGCTGCTCCTCATGCAAGGTTTGGATCGACCGCTCTTCTACAGCTTGATCTGAGTACAGTGATGACGCTCACTTTCCCCCGTTTAAATCCACTTTACAACAAACTGCCTGTGTGTGTGTGTGTGTGTGTGTTTTGTGCTTCAGCCTCTAAGAACGTGTCTGACTGGTGGCTGTCTCACTGGATCTCAGAGCTGAAAAACAACGGCTCCACCAGAACAAACAGTTCCTCCTCGTGTGCCTTCAGCTCACCACACCTGCTGCTCTTCTCACCAGGAGGGTTAATGTAAGTTGTCCAATCAATAGTAGATTCTCACAATGTCACTTGAGAACACGATAGTATTCTCACAACTGTTCATAAGGCTGGAATCAGCTGTTCTATTGATCTTTTTTTTAACAGTAATCAGTGTAACATGTCCTCATCGTAGCTCAGATTACTGATATACCATGTTAGTCTGACAAACATCATCATCCATCATCTGTGATGGTAAACAGGACTATTTTTAAGTCTTTCTGACAACATTTCACTGAAGTCTTAGTAACACGTTGACGTCTTCCCGCTCAGGTCTCCTCTGTCCTCTCTGCAAACACTCTCCTCGAGCAGCAACATGAGCTCCGATGTCAGGTTTTACCTGACGGTGTACGGTTCCGTCGCGGCGGCCAACACCGTCTTCACCGCCCTCAGGGCCTTCCTCTTTGCCTACGGAGCCATCTGCGCCGCCGCGGCCATCCACGACAGGCTTCTGGAGCGGGTCCTTAAGGTGCGTCGGCGGAGCTTCGAGCCTCCCTGAGCAGGCTTGAGTGTTTTGTTGTGTTTGGCAGCAGCGGATGAAGGTTAGAGGACCAGGCTGACTGACTGAAGGGTCGCCAGGATGAAACTCCAGACCAGCTGATGGGAGGACGTCACTGGAACCATCACTGTAAAAAGATTGCTGTAGATTTTACAGTAACTTCCTGGCAGCTGGATGCCAGGAAGTTACTGTAAACGTGTTTATAAATATAAAAATATTGAAAAGCAGCTTTAAGATCGTTTTTCTGAACTTTATCTCCCTGGGTTCATTTGGTTGGTTCATCTTAACTTCCTGTTCACACCCTCCCCTCAGGCCACCGTGTCCTTCTTCGACACCACCCCGATGGGCCGCGTTCTCAACCGGTTCTCCTCGGACCTGTACACCGTGGACGACAGCCTGCCGTTCATCCTGAACATCCTGCTGGCCAACGTGTTCGGCCTGCTGGGCATGCTGGTGGTGATCAGCTACGGCCTCCCCTGGGTGCTCGCGCTCCTGCTGCCCCTAGCTCTGGTGTGCCACCGCACGCAGCGCTTCTACCGACACACCTCCCGGGAGCTGAAGCGCCTGTGCAGCATCACTCTGTCGCCCGTCTACTCGCACTTCTCCGAGACGCTGACCGGTCTGGGAACCATCCGGGCCAGCGGCAGCTCTGCCAGGTGAGAGACGTGTGGGAGACGAGTGGTCATGATAGATCTGCTGATAATTTACAGATTCATCGATGTCTAGACCTTCTTTTCAGAGTATTTTCACACATATTATCAACTACTTTTATATTTGGGAAAATGTACCGACATTTTTAGAGTAGCATTAATCTTTATGGCCATTTATTAGTCAGTTTTAATTGTTTAAAACAGGTTTGAGGTGAGAGAACGTGGTGAGATTAATGAAAAGCAACCTTTTCCAGGTTCTTATTCTGAGTCCCTGCATGGCATAGCTGTTCGCTATGTTGAGTACTCGTAAAGCAAAATTCCTCTCTTTGCTCTTCCTCTAAAAGCTGAAAATATTCTTGGTATTACAAATACAGAACTTTTACATAATCAGACGGGATTTGGATCGACTGGCCAACTGTTTCCATCCTCCAAATCACACTTGGTAGCTGAAAAAACTACCGCTCACTACTACAAAACAAGAAACGGCTGCACACGTTCTCCAGTATGTGACTGAAAGCTTAGAGAATAAATTAGCAAATCTTCTGGCAAAAAACTTATTTTTACTTCCCAGAAGTTGCTGTGATTTTGGGCTGAGTGGGTGGATTTTATTTTTGAATCTCTCTTCCGCTTCCTGGTCCAACAATCAAAGTTCCTAATCCGCGTAGCTCTAGAAACTCCATATTTTAGAGACACCAAATCCCTGAAAGATTTGATCTAATCCCTGGAATCACACCCTGCCCACATGCTCCGCTTCACTCCGAGATAAGTTGCAGCCCTAACCATCGTTTCACTGCGTCAGACTCTTTTCGTCGTTGCAGGTTCGAGGAGGAGATCGCCCGGCGTCTGGAGCAGAACCAACGCTGCCTGTTCCTGAGCAACGCCGCCATGCAGTGGCTGAGCATCCGCCTGCAGCTGATCGGCGTCGTTGTGGTCACCGGCCTCGGGGTGCTCGCTGTCGTCCAGCACCAGTATAATTCTGTCGATCCAGGTGAGTCCGCCGCTGAATTTCTTTGGTGGCTGTGCACCAGTAACATGAGATGACTCGGTTTTCCGTGATGCGTGTTGCTGTCTCCAGGTCTGGTGGGTCTATCCCTGTCCTACGCCCTGTCCATCACGCTCCTGCTGTGCGGCCTCATATTCAGCTTCACCCAGACTGAGATGCAGCTGGTGAGCGTGGAGAGAACTGAGGAGTACTCCACCGGGCTTCCTACCGAGCCGCAACACCAGAACACACAGGTGAGGCCGCCACGAACCCAAACTGATAACCAGCCATTAAAGAGGGGGTTTAATGGAGCACATGAACTAGAGCAGTGGTTCCCAACATGAGGTCTGGGCCCCCTTAAAAAAGAAAGCAGATATTTAATACAAATGTATACAAAGTTAGACAAGCTTCACAGTGATTTTACTGTGTATGTAATGATGTTTCACTTCCTCCTCTGTGTTTCACCGTCAGCTGCCGCCGGCGTGGCCCGAGCAGGGCTGCCTGGAGCTCCGCGGTGTGGTCCTGGCCTACAGGGACGGTCTCCCCAACGCCCTGGACGGAGTCAGCCTGGTGGTGCGAGCCGGGGAGAAGGTGGGCATCGTGGGACGCACGGGCTCCGGGAAGTCCACCCTGTTCCTGGCCCTGTTCCGCATGGCGGAGCTGAACCAGGGTCAGATCCTCCTGGACGGGCTGGACATCAGCACTGTGGGCCTGGCTCAGCTCAGGTATGTGGTGGTGGGGTGAATTAATAATTCCTCCCTCTGTTAGACGTTGTCTTTGGTGGACAGATCATCCTTGTTTTTCACACATTATCTGTAGCTTAATTCAGACTTCTGTACAGTGTAGTAAAAGCACAGCAAGTAATTTTGTGTGTGTGTTGTGGTGGCGCCCTCTGCAGGTCCAGGTTGGCCATTATTCCTCAGGACCCCTTCCTGTTCAGCGGGACCGTCAGGGAGAATCTGGACCCGTGTGGGCGACACTCGGACCAGCAGCTGCTGGACGTGGTGGACCAGTGCCACCTCGGCTCTGTGGTCAGCAGGATGGGTGAGAGGTGTACCGAGGGAGTCGGTAATGAAAGCGGGGCGGGTGAGACGGGGTGACACAGGGAATTAAGGATGAGCAGAGCGACACTCATTAACATCAGGTGTGTCTGTGTTCAGTTAATCCGCCTGACTCACTGTCCTGTAATTCGCAAAATGCACTCCGCCCTTTTATCATTCCTGTGTGGTGGCGTGATTAAAGCCTTCATCTGCTTCTGTGGCAGTGATTGTTGATCAGAACATCTGAAGGAAGGGTGCACCCAGGACAGGTTACAGGACACCTGATGAGGTTACAGGAGATCAGGTTATAGCTACAACCTACCATCCTTTTCTTTTTCTCATCCTCCTCTTCCTCGCTCATTTTTTTAAAAATTTATTTTGGAAAGAAAAAAGCAGGAAGTAGAAGAGGAGACACTCTGAATATTTAGTTTAGTGGATGCAGGAGAAATGGACTCTCTACTCTTTGTACTTTAAGACTTTAAACGTGAAAACACGACCTGGTGCAGCTTCCTCTGCAGCCGATCTTGTGTCACATTTGTATGCGTCGCTTCACACCCCAAAAGCTTCGGAGTGATGTAACTCCTTTCATGTGTGTGTGTGTGTGTGTGTGTGTGTGTGTGTGTGTGTGTGTCAGGTGGTCTGGA
Source organism: Anarrhichthys ocellatus (assembly GCF_004355925.1). Lineage (NCBI taxonomy): Eukaryota > Metazoa > Chordata > Actinopteri > Perciformes > Anarhichadidae > Anarrhichthys > Anarrhichthys ocellatus. The sequence goes on along the minus strand of NW_022280156.1, from coordinate 485,975 downwards.
TGCTGAGGTTGGGGAGAGAGGGAAGTCCTTCTCTGTGGGACAGAGACAGCTGCTGTGTCTGGCCAGAGCTCTGCTGACTCAGGCCAAGGTGAGCCCTCACAAAGCAGTTACTCTTCTACAGAGCAGCTGCTGACATTGTGCTCATGTGGAAGCAGCAGATCATCAGTTTAAACGATGCTCCAGTAAATAGTTCACCTTATTTCTCTTATGTATTCTTTTATTTTTTCTTTCTGTTAAAGGGACAGTTCAGATGTTATGAAGTGTGTTTGTATGAGGTTCTTCAAACAGTAATTTAATCTTGTTAGTTTGTGTTGTTGTGTGACTTTGTTGAATCCAAAGTCGCACAAACACACTAACAGATGGAGGCAGCGGTGGACCAGCTGCTCCTGGGTGTTCTGAGTCTGGTGGCTCTGAAGAGAGGTAATCCTGCAGTCAGAAATCTGTCTGAGTCAAGGTTTAGTGGTGTAAATATTCTAAATATAACGTTCATTTAAACTGACGTTGATTCTTTTAGGAGTCTAAAATACGTCCTCAGCAGAACATTACTTTGCTCCCGTGCTGGTTCTTCCTGGTTCTCCATCTACTGTAGTAGAACCCTGACTGTGGAGAAGAACCTCATACACACACACTTCATAACATCTGAACTGTCCCTTAAACAGGTATATTTAAAAAGAAAAAGAAACAGCATTGCATAAGTTACGGTTGTATTTTTTTAAAGATTTCACCTTTTCAATATGTGTTTACAGTGCAACCAAACAAACGCGCGTTCTTTTGGAAATAGGTTTTCCGTCATTTCATGAGCGACCAGCATCTGATGTCGTGCTGCATGCGAGTAGTTTTCCACACAACAGCAGAGCACCGTGGAGCTGGTGACCTGGCTGAGGAGCTGCAGGCTCAGCCAGCAGCTCACTGCAGTAGAATCCAGTAGAACAGAACTCAAGTTCATTCAGCTCAAATAGAATCGGTCGCTCGGTGCGATCCCGGCACAGAGACGAGCTCGATAAAGTCTAATTATGATCATCAAACGTAAACAGTTGCACAAATACAGCTGTTAATGATGCTAATTAGTGCAGTCACTTCACTGGCACATGTTTAGAGAACTGGGTGTGATTTCATGGATGTCTTCAGGATTAGAGTTTGATTTACAGCCCGAACCTATTTCCTTGTATTCTGCTCTATTTTTATCACACTGTTTGATTTGTTCACATCACGAGAGCCTGACACTACTCGCATGTGTAAAAGGGCGAGTCTGCCAAACATCACACCCTGCTCACAGAGGAGGGCTGAACCAAAACTTTTAATTTAAAAACAATTTCACTCCGATTGATTGACAGCTCACCTCCAGTTGATCTAATAATTAACCTCCAACTTACACGCGTCTGTCAACGCTGCCCTTGTAAGTAAATGTTTGTTTAAAAACATGTCTGCTGTCTTACCACTGTCTCTATGAGCCAACACACCTTTAGCAGCTGAGGACTCAGTGAAAACAGTAAACTCACAATAGATGCTCACTATTTGTGTCTAATATTTTAGATTTTTAACTGAGCCTCTGACACAAAGTCAATTTAACAAAGCAATGTTTTCCCCTTAAATATCCGTCCCAGTAGCACCTACACGTCTGTAACCACTGCTTCCAATGAAACCACAGCTTTGCACCGTAACCCCCCCCGATGTTTCCCCTCGTGTAGGTTCTGTGCATCGATGAAGCTACAGCCAGCGTGGATCAGAAGACGGACAAACTGCTGCAACAGACCATCAGAGAGAAGTTCCAGCACCAGACCGTCCTCACTATTGCTCACAGGTGACGGCTCTTCTGACGCACACATTCATTTCCTTTCTCTGTAATATTACAGTCAGCCGTGGACACGTTTGACAGAATTAGGCTCCTGCTCTCGTGTTTCTCTTTTGTTTGTTTTTAAACTCTCGTGTCTCCAGGATCAACACCATCATGGACTGCGACCGGGTGCTGGTGCTGCATGCTGGGAAGGTGGTGGAGTTTGACACCCCGGCCGTTCTCTACCCGAACAGACCGCTCCATCTTCCTCAGGCTGGTCGGTAGGAGAGGAGAGAGAGACGGCTAAAGAGACTCTATGGAGGATTTTGGAGCAGAGAAGCGGGGCAGTGCCTTGCTCCAGGGTTCTGTTTGACCTGGGAAGTGATGATGTGGGTTTGTGGATATCTTCTCCCCTTTATGCTGACACTTAGCTTCTTTCAATTGATGCTCAAACAGCAGTAATGGCGGAGTCAGCGAGAAGGATTGTTGATATTTGTACTCCACACACTACCGTCCCTCTCGCTCCCGCTGCCTTTCTCTTTATGCATCCATGTGCGCGAGCACGAACCCCGCCTCTTGCTGATTGGCTGGAAGAGTGTTTTGCGGCTCGGTTGAAGACTCGGTTGAAGTGTATTGGATTAGAATTGCTGACTGCACCCTTTATCTGACATTTTCCTGTTTTTCTTGTTGGAGGAAAAACTGTACTTCCCTTAAATTACTTCTTCCCACGGTGGCTGATCTCTTTACTTTTCTTTTTAAACTATGAAGCAATACCAATCTGCACTGCATAGGGGTCAATCAAGCCTCTGTCCTGCTTAGATATGTTTTAATGTATTACTACAAGCAGGTAACGGGCAGCAGGCCTCACATACGACTCTCTGTACTCGACCATCGTCGTGCGGCCATGTTTGTTGTTTTTGCTGATTCAGGGGTTTGTGTGCAGCTGTTTCAGGGTTTATCTGTGCTGTGTTTGTTCTCTCATGTGTATCCGTTACAAACAGCTGTGACTTCATGTATTCCTGACATTTATTTCCAAACTTGTGTCAACACGTAAACCTTTCATTATCCTGACTGTCGTGCTGTAACGAGGTGTTTTAGGGACGACACAGTGTGAACTGGAACCGACTGATTGTTTTCCTCATCGATGAATCGTCACAACGTCCAAGAGCTCAATGTGATCGCCCCAAAACAATGATTGCACTTTAGTTTAAGACCATGTTTGAGTACGAACCATCAAATATTAGCTTGAAATATGACTTAATTAATGGATTATAATAGCGGCTGATTAATCAACGAATCGTTGAAGCTCTAATGTAAACTTTAGCTCAAATACCGAATGAGTGAGAAAAAACATGTATTACTACATGCATGTATCATGTTAAGAGCCACTGAACACACTAAGCTTACTGTATGTGAAATGTGATATATTTAGAGATAGTTCTGTAGTGTGTGTGTGTGTGTGTGTGTGTGTGTGTGTGTGTGTCTGAGGTCCTCCACAGTCAGGGTTCTGCTACAGTAGATGGGTTTATAGAGACGGACAGGAGAACCAGCACAAAGTAATGTTCTGCTGAGGACGTACTTTAGACACAGACTCCATCTACTGTAGTAACACACAGACTATGGATAGTATGAAGTTCTTCATAGGACCACACCCTTTAACACAATCACATGTGAATGCTGTTCATTTGAGAAGGATTTCTTTTGTTGTTTTTTTCTTTTGTTTTCGTTTTGTCACTGAGGTTGCTTTACAATGAAGGTCTTAATAAAGCAGTTACTTTTCTAATAAACGACGTTGTCTCACAGTTCTTCTGTAACATCAGAGTCCATCTGGAGTAATCGTACCGGTTCCAGGTACGATTACATAAGGACTGTGGAGCCAGTGAGCTCTCTCTCCTTTGCTTTCCACCCAGATTCACAGTGTTTGTGGCTGTAATCAGAGTGACTCACGCAGGGAACGCCTGCCGCTCCCTTGGCACAGGGCAGCATTTTTCTCACATTGACATTCATCAGGTTGTCAGTGGGGGAGTGTTTGGTTTATGTTTTTCTGTCTTACCTTTCCCGTTTGTGTGTGTGTGTGTGTGTGTCGCTAAGTACAAATTCAAGGTACTTGAGTACTTTCCTTTTGTGCTACTTTATACTTCTGCTCCAGTAATTCTGAGGAAAATATTGTGTTTTTTCCTCCACTACATTTATGTGACGGCTTTAGTTTCTGCACAGCTTCACATTAGTGATAGAAGATATGAATCAAATAATAAATAGTAATGTATTCTCTGCCCAGCAGTAAATAACGCAGTTAAATATAGCCCTGTGTTTACTAGCCGCATCATTAATTATAATACAATAATATAACTTATATTAATCCGAAATGAACCATTCTGCATAATAAACACTTTAATACTTTTGGTACTTTAAGTATATTTTGATGTTCATTCTTTTGTACTTTTACTTATAATTAAACGATCTGAGTACATCTTCCATCACTCTGTGTGCGCGTGCGTGCGTGTGGGTGCGTGTGTCTGTATTTAGATTGTGGTAACAGATGTGTTGACGTATGAGGGGAAAAACAGGTCAAGGACTCAAGTTGTACTTTTGCGTGTTTTGTGTTTTGTCTGCATATGAGCCGCAGGTGTGTGGTAGTCAGGGTGTTTGCACGATGGCGTGTGTGTTTGTGTATATTGACAGTTAATGGAGGCGGGATATCGGAGGTGCAACCTGTTCGCCTGCTTCAGGTGAGGTGTTGGTCCACCTGCCTGCAGCTCCTCTCCTCAGTCACAACCTGCAGACAGACAGCAGGACTCGTAACTCTGTGCTGAAAACTCTTCGACGCAACACCAACACCGCGGAGGCCAACCAGCTGCCCGATGGACCCTGAGGTCAGTCTCTTGCGTCATTGTTTCCCTGGGTGCTGCCGTCTCCTTAAGGTGACGGTGTTTCAGTTTCAGGCGCCGTTATCCGGGTGGTTTCTGTCACGCGTTCATCTCGACTACAGAAACTGTTGAAACACGTCGTTTCCTTTTTGGTTCATGTTCAACCAGCATGTGCGCATGAACGGTTTTATTTTTCTGTCTTGCACACACAGTTTTAGTTTTTTAGTTTCCACTTCTCTGTATCGTAACACTCATAATTACATTTTTCTAAGAAACAGAGAAAAACGTGTTTTATTTAAAAAGTCGGTTATATTTGTATTCATTTGTTTATTCGTTCGGCACAGTGCACGTTAATAAAACATCACTGTCAATGTGCCAGAGTTAGACAAGAGGCTATTTTTCAATAGTCTCTGGGCAGATGTTACAAAGTCACCCTAAAAACAGAATATATGATTAAAATGATAAAATAGTTCATCCTTTGCATGCAGAAACAATAAAAGAAGAGAGAATATTATTATCCCTTATACTTTATTGTCAAGTACTATTAAGACATGCGAGGCTCATGAGATGACGCATGCAAAGCAAATAGATGATTATGTAATAGAAACATGGTCTAAAGACAAAACCATGCTGCATTGTTCGACACTAAAAACATACAGAGCAGAAGCACAAAACATAAAAGCATGAGTATGTAAAATGTAAATATTACATGAAGTTATTTTTGATGGCATTAGCTTCACCTTGCTGTGTGCACCCTCTTATTATCACTAACTACACATCCTCTGCTGCTGCTGAGTCACAAATGTGCTGACGGCTCACAATGTAGTGTTGCTAATGAAGCAAAGAACGTGTTTTTGATCGATCGCTATCTCTATTGTGCATCAGCTCCTACTGACGGAACATTCCGCCTTTATATCTGCAGGCAGCTGCACTTTGGCTTTGCCTGTAAAATGCATAATATTTAACTTTTTAAGTAGTAAATCCGCTGCCTCCTTTGCACAGACGACCTCTGGAGCTAAATGCCATTAATCTGGCTTCACACAGTAAATGTGGAGGTTTGTCTTGAAGAAGTGGTTGAAAATTAGAGTATAGTACATTTTTACTGTCTAATATTCTGTGTTTTGATTGTTTGGATACTGACATTGTTGTCTTTTCATCTCGTTGACATCATTTCACACTTATTTTGTGTGAATGAATGTTGACTTTTAACAACAGCTTGACATCTTAAACACATATATTTCTTAAAATTCTGCTCATGCGCCTTAAAAGTGATGAGCATCATTTTAACCTTCTGCCATGTGAAATGTAAACTATTTCGTAAATATCACATTGATATTGAAATAATCCCGCGCTGATTAAATATGTTTTGCTATAATGGCACACTGATGCTGTGACATATAGATAACATTTCCCGTGTGACCGTGATACACTTTTATTTTGATGTGTGGAGTTCAAACTGCAGTTCGCTGCTGTAGAATAGAGCATATCTTCATCCAGCTCAACCCTTTCACATGCTGTTGATAGAACATAGCGTGTCTGGATTTACTGGAGGCCTGCCAGTGCTCTTCTATACGTGGAGGGTGTGGTCTTTTTTCTTTTTCTTTTAACTTTGTGTGCTTAAAAAAAGGAAACACCCAACAACAGAACACTTGTCCGCAGTGCTCTCGATAGACCTGTTCCTGGCTTTTTCCCCTTCAGCCATAACTGAAATACCTGAGAGACGCACCTGTGGAGTTACCTGGGTGTCACTCTTCCACCTGTATGCAGTCAAACTGTTCTGTGCTGTTCATTTATTTAGAATCTTCAGTAAAATGAAGATTTGATATTTATTTTAGTCTAAATGAGCTCTTTACACACTGAGATAAGATGTAAAATGTAGACAAACAGTATTAAAACATACATTAAAAACTCCAAATGTAACCCAAGAAGCTTTTAAAAAATATGTACAGATTTAGAATTTCTTTGAAACAATGTGCATTTCATCAATAGTCTCTTTTCTGTTTCAGCTGTAAACACATTGCTTTGTTGAGTGTAACTAATACAATAAACGATACCAGTGTTTCCCGTACATACACGGTATTAGTTGGCAGAGTAGATTTGCCCCACCCAAATGTTATTTCTTGTTCTCAGCTTGGAAATGCATTTAAAGCTGAGAAGAGACGGAAGTCTGCCAGAGCGGTGCATTCAGGTGCCATAGTGTAGATTGGAAAAATGGGCTTCTTAGTTAGAAGTTAGAGCAAGAATGCTGCAGTTTTTCTGCCATTGATTGATTAACAAAACTTATTTTTCACTTAGTCTTCCTTTACTTCAGTGGTTTAAACTGCTTTGAGATGTGCAACTATTGTACGGAGGGGGAAGAAGTTCTCTGATCCTTTACTTGAGTAAAAGTATTAATATCATATTGGTGTAGAATACCCTGTTACAAGTAAAAGTCGTGCATCTTAAGTAAAAGTACAAAAGTATTAGCATCAACATATACTTACATTACCAAAAGTAAATTAGAATTAATTGGAAATACCAAAGTAAAGTACAAGTAAGTGAAAGTTGTACTTAAGTACAGTACTGGAGTAAATCTACCTCGTTACATTTCACCACTGCTGTTTGATCATCTGTTCCATTGAAGGCCAATTCATGTTCCTGCTGTTTTTGTTATGGAAGCTTTAACGTGTAACATTCAGTATCTCGAAAGCTGCACTGAGTGTCAAAGAATTACTGTAAATCTGTTTAATGAACATTTTATTCTCCTCTACAGGTTTAGTCAAAAGGGTTGATTCAACGCCACTGACAGAGACTCAAGGTTCATGGTACGTAACATCTACATATTGTTTTTAGTTCTGTGTTAATAATTGTTAAATTTCTGTTGCTGTTAAAAGCTCATCCTGTTGATACGAGCTTCTGTTTTAAACACTTTATCAAACGTCTGTGTTTGCAGCCGTCACACCGCCGGGGAAGAAGTGTCTCCGACGCCCTGACGCTGGAGGAGGAGGGCTTGTCGTTTCCAGCATCAACAACTCAGCCAATCAGGGACTGAGGGAAGGTATGTCTTAGATTTTACATTTTTAACAGTTGAAGTCATTGTACATTGTTAACCCGATACACTTAAAACTAAGTGCGTAGAATATACTCACTTAAAATGTGCAGTTTTTATTGAGTTCACTACTTCAGTCGTTTTTTTATTGAGTCTTATGGTAATTATTGGATTGTAGTTTGTGTTTTTTAATTTACGGTACTATAACTTCTTGAAAGCTGTCTTTAATATTGTGTACGGTAGTCTAGGAACACCTTCACACAATCAATCACAGTCCAGTTGTAATGCATTACATATTTTCTCAGTGTAAATTTATGTTTAGCAGATTATGATCGAAATACAGTATAGCTCTCTGAGGACATTCAAATGTTAAATACTTGTTTGGGAGGTTTGTATGCTGCGTAATCAGAGATTCAAGATGCATTTAAAACTCAGTATCCAATGCAACGCCATTGTTAGTGCCAGGTTTAGGATTCTATGCTTCAGGTGATACATTATGATCTGCACCCTTGTTTTATGCACACACTTGAATTTTCTTTTTCAGGGGATGAACTTTTGGGGGCAACAATAAATTTTGATCAACAGTCAAACGCTGAGGTGTTGAAAGTACTGAAGGTGATGGAGCCGTTTGACGACAAGGTCCGAGTCCTCACCAGGAACAACTTGAGCAAGAGCCTCGGAAACTTGGACGAGTGTTCCAAGAGTCCTGAGACGGTATGTGAAGTACAGATATTATCAAATCAAATGGGATGAAAACCAAACAGAAGGAATTATAATTACATTCCAATCACCAACTTGTGGTTATATTCCTAGATGCTGAATGATTCCTACAACAAACTCTACAATGCCAAAATCAGGAAGTTTATGAAACGTGACTTGCTTGGTTCCATGGAGAGCATTGTGACCGGGGAGGTTTCCGCCAAGCCAACTGCACCAGGCTCATCCAAGGTCCACCCAAAGAACAACATGGGGTTGCCTCGCCTCGGAGTTGACTTTGGACTTATGAAACCCAAGACTCTGACCACAGATATTGATGATGATTCACAATCTGATGACGCTGGAGAACTAACATATGACAGCAATCTGAACCTTCCACCGATGGGTCTCGGGTCGAATGGGAATGCTCTAAGTGGAGCTCAGGTACCAACACTGAAAGTCGATGCTAGAAATCCACAGTTTAACGCTCCAGACTTCCATTTGTCCGGAACATTACCAGAGGGTCCAAACACTACAGCTGGTATACAACTGCCAAACACTGATGTATACAAAATGCCGAAATTCAATCTGCCAGACCTGGGCCTCTCTGGACCTTCTTTCAGTGGTTCAGAAGGTGAGGTCAAGACACCAGATGTAGGAACCCCAGATGGTCCCTCGGGTAAACTCGGTCTCAAGTATTCCAAGAGACTGAAAAACCCAGATCTTAATCTGGACAATCCTTCCGGTTATGTAGAGACACCTAAACTCAGGCTGTCTGGGAGACCTACTGACTTAGACTTAGAAATGCCAGGTGTTGATGTATCACAACTTGATATACATGGGCCGGACATTGACATGCCTTCAGGAAAAGTCCAAATGCCATCGGTTGACACTAAAGTTCCATCTGGAAAATACAAAGCTCCTAAATTTAAAATCCCCAAATTTGATTTGCCACACTTTCAAGTTCCTGGTTTTGATGGAGATCTGAAGGGACCAGATGCTGATATTCGAAGTCCGTCAGGAAAAATAAAGATGCCAAGTTTAACAATGCCAGATTTGGGACTGTCAGGACCAAAGCTTAAAGGGCTTGATGGTGAGCTAAGGACTCCTGATCTTGATCTCTCAGCCCCCAAATTCAAAGGAGCTATTGGCTCCTCAGATTTGAATTTTCCTGAGATGGACCTTGAAAAACCCAAACTAGATCTTAGTGGACCAGACGTCGACTTAGATATGCCCTCTGGTAAATTCAAGGTACCAGCAATGAAGAAACCAAATATTGGCTTGAATGCTCCTGAGATGCATATTGATGCTCCCTCAAGCAAATTTAAAATGCCAAATTTGAACCTTTCAGGCATATTGCCTAAGGGTGGAATTGATGCCCCTGACTTGAGCTTACCAAACATGGACTTCGAAGCTCCAAAGATGCCAAAATTTAGTCTTCCAAGCCTAAAAGGACCCGACATCGATGGTAATTTCAATGGTCCAGACATCAATGTTGATGCACCCAATGTCAATCTTAAAGGTCCTAAAGCTGATGTGGGAATGCCAGATTTTGATCTATCTGGTCCATCGGGTAAATTCAAAAAGCCAAAATTTAACCTGCCTGATTTTGGGCTTTCTGGTCCAAAGTTAGATGGCCCTAACCTGGACCTCAAATCACCTGATCTCAATTTCTCTGGCCCTAAACTCAGTGGTGGAATAAATGCACCAGACATAAACATGCCCAAGTTTGACCTCAAAAGCCCCAAACTGGACCTTAATACCCCAAAGCTTAACATGGACATGCCATCAGGTAAACTGAATATGCCAGAGCTTCATTCTCCAGACTGGGATGTTAAAGCTCCCTCGAGTAAACTGAAAATGCCTAAATTCAATCTTTTTGGTACATTACCAAAAGGACCAGATATGGACATAAACACAGATCTGAATTCACCAGATCTGAGTCTGAAAGCTCCAAAGATAAAGGGTGGAATTGATGCCCCTGACTTGGACTTACCAAACATGGACCTTAAAGCTCCCAAGTTCAATGTTAACACTCCAGATGTTAACATTGGTTCACCCAAAGCAAAATTCAAAAAGCCCAAATTTAAGATGCCTAAATTTAGTTTTCCAAGCCTAAAAGGACCTAAGATTGACGGAAACTTTGATGGCCCAGATGTTAGTGTAAATGCACCCAATATCAACCTCAAAGGTCCAAATGCTGATGTGGGAATGCCAGACTTTGATATTTCTGGTCCATCGGGTAA
>NW_022280156.1:445551-475354 GCF_004355925.1 Anarrhichthys ocellatus | reverse complement strand
AAAATGCCAGAGCTTCATTCTCCAGACTGGGATCTTAAAGCTCCCTCCGGCAAATTGAAAATGCCTAAATTCAATCTTTCAGGTCCAAAGGGACCAAATATGGATATAAACGCTGATCTTAAAGCTCCAAAGATAAAGGGCGGAATTGATGCCCCTGACTTGGACTTTCCTAAAATGGGCTTTAAAGCTCCCAAAATGCCACATTTGAAAATGCCTGAAGTTAATCTACCAAACCTAAAAGGACCTGAGATTGATGGAAACTTCAATGGCCCAGACATCGACATCAATGCACCCAACATCAACCTTAAAGGGCCCAAAAGTGACTTTGAAATGCCAGATGTTGGTTTTGGCAGCCCATCTGGAAAATTAAAAAAGCCACATTTGAAAATGCCTGATGTGGGGTTTTCTAGTCCAACGTTAGATGGCCCAAACTTTGACTTCAAGTCACCAGATTTTAATCTCAAAGCTCCAAAATTGAAAGGTGGAATCAATGCCCCCAAATTTGGATTACCGAAAATGGACCTTCAAGCTCCCAAGTTAGATATGGACACTCCAGATGTCAACATTGGTTTCCCTGATGTAAATTTCAAAAAGCCGAAGATCAGAATGCCAAAGGGCCCCAATGTTGACATAAATGGGGACCTACAGGGGCCTGACTTAAATATTCCAAATGTAGATGTCAATGGTCCAAAAGGAACATTTAAAATGCCAAGTGTAAATACACCAGACCTCAGTCTCTCTGGACCGAAGGCAAAACTACCAGATATGAATCTTTCAGGACATAAGATGAAATCCCATGGTCTAAATATGCCAGATTTACATTTGCCGGATACCAGTTTCAAAGCTCCCAAGTTAGACCTCAATACTAAACGTCCTGATTTAGGGATACATGGTAACTTAGGACGACCTGACGTGAACTTTACTGCCCCTAATGTCAGAGGAGGAATGAGAGGTCCAAACTTTGACATGAATGTTCCCTCAGGAAACTTCCAGGGTCCTCAAACTGGTTATGATTTGGAAAACACAAACTTCAAACTCCCTTCCTTGAAGATGCCTCAGTTTGTAGGTCCAGATATTAACAGGCAAGGGTCTGATATTGACTTTGGTGGATCTCTGAGACCAAGAAATCTGGATTTTTCTCCTCCAAATGCAAAACTGAATATGAAACCACAACAGTTGAGAGGGGATTTCACAGGTCCAAATGTTACTGCTCAAAACATGCCAAAAGTGGCAATGCGGAATCCACAGATGCATCTCAGATCTCCAGATCTTAACATTGATGATTTTTCAACCAATTTCAGAGAACCTTCTTATAGGAACCGCAGATCAGATATCCCAGGGGTTAACATGAGAATGCCCGACCTGAACGTAGATGGAGATGTCAGACTTCGTCACACTGATAGACATCCAACTACGCACAACGTGAGGTCCAGCTACCCTCAGGTGGATGCTGGTTTCGGCCACCACGTAGATTTCCACCGTCCAGATCTCAACATTGATGATTTCACAGGAAGGGAACATGTGCTTAGATCAAGAGGTACAAAACCTGACTTCCAGGCACCACATGGCTATAGACAGGCGATCACCCCGCCAGGTGTTAACACTGACATGAGGGACCCCAGACGAACCAATAGAATGCCTCCTGGTGGCACTGATGTGTATTCAAGGCAACACAGATCAATGCAGCAGATACCAAACGTACATTTGACACATTTATCTCAAGATCCAAGAATTAGAGTCCCTGACAGTTCAGACGCATACTTCGGCACTGTTTTTCCCAACCAAGCACAAAATCAAAGAATGCCAAACAACAAATATAACACGCTTGGGGGTCCTGACTTTCGTCCACGAAACATGGACCTTGAAGTCCCAGCAAGAAGTTACCAAAAAGGGGGAACTTTGTTTTTGTCTGACCTCATGTAGGTTTTAAAGCACTAATGCTTCCATAAGCAGAACCATACCTTTCTTTTATTGTTCTTTTCATATTATGTTTGTATGTTGTGACTTATGCTGTTGTATGTTTATTTGATGACTTATGTAGTTTTAAAATGTGTCACTGACTTTCTCCTTTATTTAAGTTTGTTTATAAAGCCGATCTTGTTGCTTCGTAATGATGAAGCCTACTTTACGATGCAGCACTTGTTTTATATGTAAATTGATTCTTTTTCCACATTTTGTAATTCCTACTTTGTTGTATTTCACAAGAAGGTGTTATTTCTATCTACATTTAAGTTAAGTTTTGACACCAACAATCTCCTAATTTTATTTTCAGCTTACTGATGATGTTATTACTCAAGGAGGAAATGTGTTGATTTTTTTGGGTACTATTACAAGATCAAAAGATGTAACTATGTAAATATCCAAAGTTGTGTATATGTTTATATTATACTGCATGTCTATAATTTTGAAACTCAATTTATTTTATATTCATTGGAGATATACAGTATATAGATGAGTTTATATATTTTTTATAACCATTTGTGCTTCAACAGAGTTTTGCTTCAACATTTTAAAGCAATATTATAATGATAATTACATTATTTGAGTTGACTATATATTCTAAATTTTAAAACCTGACCAGCTGTTTTAGAGATGACCATGAAGCTGTTAAAATGGGTTATTATGGGCGCAGCATATATCATTTTATTATTTTGTATGAAATAATAAACACAAAAGAATTGTATATTATTTGTTTCCTGATTCATATCTTCAAGTACTCATTATAGGATGGCCCACGTCAGGAACATATACAGTACATCATTGGATTATAATGATTTATGCATTATTGTGTTCATCGTTGCAGAGGATAAAGGTGGCTTTTAAAAAAAATACCTTACATATATACTGCTAGGTAACATAACCTATAATAATACATCATAATTTCTAAGTTGATTTATATTTTAAATCACCAAAATAACTATAGCTGTCAGACAAATGTAGTGCAGTCAAAAGTGCAATAGTTATCTATGAAATGTATTGGAATAGAAGTAGAAAGTGGCAATAAATGGAAATACTCAGGTAAATTACAAGTACCTTAAATGTTCACTTAAATACAGTACTTGAGTGAATTTACTTACATTCCACCACTAACAATAACTAGTTTAAATGTCAATGTAGGCCTGTGAGTGTTGTATTAAGATAGACTTAAATAATATCCTTTAAGAAACATGTTATTTGAAATCTGCATCATTGTTTTTGAACAGTCTTGGCTGACGTTTTTACCTCCAGCCACTAGGGGCCGCAGCCGTTGTCACGACTGTGCCCGGTCTACGTCATCAACACGCGCCGACACACCACCACACGGAAAAAAACGCGACCGCGACCTTTTCAGTGCTTCAAAACGGCTCGAGTTCGTTTATAATGTGCATTTAATAATGATTTAAGATGTTTTAAGTGTATTTGTGAGACTTTTATAAATACAACAGACCCGAAATGCTTCGTTGTACGCTGGTGGTTTGCGGCAGAGGAGTCGTTAAAAGGGTGAGTAATACGTTTAATCAGCTGAATAAGACGTTACACTCATGTTTAATAATCACAAACCTATGTGACATCTGATTTTAAGTGATAAACAGAGTGGAATATGAACAAGAAGAACGGACTGAATCTTTTAATCTCATGTTAAATATTTAGACTAAAACCCTGAAATATTAACTTATATTTAGTCATTTCTATGAATCAGTTACATCATTTTGAATCACTTATTTTTTATTAATTGATGACGTATTTCTCTTAAGCGCTATATAACTATAGTTTAGTGCTGAACAAATGAAATGTCTCCTGCACACGTTCCTCTTCACTTGCATTCAGAGATATTAGAAAACAATGTTTTGGTCCATAGACCTTCATCAGGTTAAATATATGTTCTATATGGATTCTCCTGCACACCTGTCAACCTACAGGTGTGTGTTTGATAGTTAGACAAAGTAAACAAGACACCACTCTTAGATCCAGATGTCGTCCTATGTAAAACATTTTAAATATATATTTATAGTAGATTGATGCAGTATTATCAGGTCCTTCTGAATGTTATCAGATTTCTACTTGTGGTGTGTTTTTTAATCTGCTCCACTAACTAGTTGTCTGCTCCTCAGCTCGCCTCGTCGTTCTGCAGTGAGAGCGCTCTGCCTCCCAATCTGCTGCTGCCGACCAACCTGGTGGATCCTTCCAGACTAAGTGGGTTGAAACTGCTGTAAATGTGGATTCAGTCTGAACGTGTCAGCTGCGTGTTGTTGTTTCACTTGATATTTTAATATCTTCACATTAATTTGATCCTAACAATCAAATATTGTGTTTTGTCCAGAACAGTTTTTGTCTTTGAATTCAGATTTTATATCTAGAAGCTGTTCTCCTGTGAGATCAGACTCATCTCAACTGTTCATGTAGATCCTCACTAGACAACAACAGTAGCTGCTCTTCCTGTGGTCCACATAATGTATTTACTGCACTGAAGAGCTGACGTCCACACGAACAAGACTCACCATCGACACTCAGACTAAAACAACACAATCATTGAAACCCTGTCTCGTACAACAAATAGTTCTGCATCAACACCTCTAAGAGGTCTGATCACTCAGCGCCTCTAATTACAAATAGATAAGCTTAGATAGCTCTGTACATCGATCAAAACGTTTGGTTGCACCATCTGTTGAATAAATAAATATCTCAACATTTTATTAATAAACTACTTTGCATGGTCAGAAATCCTGTTATGGAATCAAACGTCACCATTGCTCAATAACTCACTGTTCTCTGTAATGAGTTTACGATATTTCCTTCAAATGCTCGTTCCCTTCAGAAGGAATCTCTGACTCATCGATCTACGGATGTTTAACCTCTTAAGTCTTTATTTATGGGAGGCAGATCTGAAATCTTTCAGACTAGACGCTGATCCGTAGTTGCAGCCCCGTCTGACTGTCTGTGTCGTGTCTCCTCCTGCAGAGCGGCCTCCTCCTCCTGCAGACTGCTCACTGCCTCTCCTGAGGAAGTGCGACGCCGTCGTTCCCGCTCATCGGAGCGCCGTCCAGGCGTGGGTGGAGACTCTGGAGAGGCGGGACGGCGAGCCGCTGGGTTTGGCTGAGCTCCACCCGGATGTCTTCGCGGTGCCTCCGAGGTAATCTTTCACCCGGAGAGTGTTGTTAGTTTCTAATGAAACAACAACTCTAACCTTTACATCCCGCCACTAAAGGGAAGTCTCAGTTAATCCGTGTGTTTGTTTCCTCTCAGGCTCGATATTCTCCACCAGGTGGAAATATGGCAGAAAAACTTCAAGAGAGTTGTGAGTTAGATTCACTCATTTCTAAAGGTCATTTGTTTATGTTCAGGCTTCAGCTTCCACTCCATATTTATAAGAATAATGTATTATTATTATTATTATTATTTGCTTTTATGAAACTACATTTTCAATGAAACAAAGACAGAAAGAAATTACCTGTAATTGTTCATTCATGTCTGACTGCTACAGTGTAATACCTACTGCATTCTGTCCAGTTTATCAATATTCATAAAGATAATATCCACGTCACTAACAGTCGTTTTAATATCCACGTCACTAACGGTCGTTTTAATATCCACGTCACTAACGGTCGTTTTGATCTCAGAGCCACGCCAACACAAAGATCAGGTCAGAGGTCAGAGGTGGAGGCAGGAAACCATGGAACCAGAAAGGAAGTGGACGAGCTCGCCATGGAAGCATCCGATCCCCGATATGGAAAGGAGGTGACTGTGGTTCTTTATTCATCAGCTAAATGTCAGCTGTTTTTTACTTTTTTCATGAGCTTTTTTGGACATACTCTATCTTTTTTTATTATTATTTCGACATACCACACATACTGTATTATCAGTATTTCGACATACTATACTGCAACCAATGAGTAGTCGTGTCACCTTTCTAATTCTAGTGAAGTGATTCACAGGGTGGGATATGCAGCGCTGTCCTCAAGAACGTCCAAATGCTAAAATCAACAAAATCTGTATCTGTTGTGTAAATCTCTTCATCGTTAGAAACTACATTAAATAACGAGCTGCTCTTCTTCCTGCAATCGTTTCATCTGGAGTGATTCTCAGGTTGTTTCTCAGCGGGAGTCTGAGTTGACGTGTTGGTGTGTTTCTCTCTCAGGCGGGGTCGCCAAAGGACCCAGAGGGCCGACCGGCTACTACTACATGTTACCCATGAAGGTTCGGGTTCAAGGACTCAAAGTGGCTCTGAGCTCCAAGATGGCGCAGGTACATCAGACCCGTGGACTTGATGCGTCGTCGTGTCTTTACTGTTCTTGGGGCTATTTCTGCTAACCCTAAAAACCCCATCTAGAAAAAAGTAATTCAATATCCAACATCGGGAAACACAACAACATGTTGTGGATGTTTTGTCTTTCACGACAAAGAAAAGCATTTGAGAAGCTGGAACCAGTGAACGTTTTGCACTTTTGAGTCATAAAAATAACACAAAAATAACTGCTAATCAAGTGTTCTGATTATTTTGGTGCTGTTTTTTTGTTGTTGCAGGACTACCTTCACATCGTGGACTCTTTGAACATCCCCACACCCGACCCTCAGTACCTGCTGGACCTCATCAGAGAGAAACACTGGGGAGAGTCGGTGCTAATAGTCGATGTGTGAGTATCATCAGCTCGGCTTAAGAACAAACTTTACTTTTGTGCTTTGCTGAGTGCTGACGATGTTGTTGCTGCTTTCAGATGTGAAGAGTTTCCTGAAAACATCCTTCAGGCAACGGCAAGTTTGAAGACGGTGAACATTATTCCAGCAATCGGTGAGTTATTTCTCTCTGATGTCACACAAGCTGTGGAGCCACAACCGTGACGCTACTTTTTGGTATTTTATTGGTAGTGAGTTGCATTGGTACTGAAAGTTCCACTGAAAACAGTCTGCAAGGAGAGCGTGACCTCCATGTAATGTGCAAACTAAGATGAGAAGATCACTTTCTTCTGGACGTCATTATGTAAGAAGTTGGCAGCTGCATCAACCTTTTTCAGGACAGCCTTAGAAGACTTAAGTTTTATTTCCTCTGTTCTCTGTCAGGACTGAACGTCCACAGCATGCTGAAACACGAAGCCGTCGTCCTCACTCTGGAAACACTGAAGTTTCTGGAGGACAAGCTGCTTTGGCACGACCAGCGCTACACCCCTCTGTACCCGTACAAGCTGCCCTACCAAGACGTCCCGTAGAAGACACAAGATCGCCTGTAATATATTCTGTATGTGTTTTATTATGTTAAATGTTTAAATCATCAATAAATAACACCATTTATACAAAAAACAATCGGTACAAGTATCTAAAATTCATAGTTCCTGATCTTCACACAGAGGGCCGAGCTCTTCTTCTCTGTCGGCACGATGTACGTGTTCGGCACGTAAAGCCTCCGAGGTTTAGGCTGCAGCACAGAACAAGACGTAGTTTAATGCAACGTGAATATGGATCCCTTATGAAAAGGTATTTTTCTATGGCTCACCGTGTGAGATGAAGCTGGAGGGACAGACGTTTTCCTAAAAAAACAAAAAGTAAATTTGTTCAAGAAAACATACAAAAACATTTTGAAGCAACTTCTGACGACCAACTTGTGTTGCTGCAACAATCTAATTCAACAGTTGATGAGCAAGCCAACCTTAAAGCGAGTTAGGCTAACAGTTAGCAGTCAAACAGGCAGTAAATATCAATGTTAGCTAGTTGGAGGCCTTTAACTGGTGTGTTCATGACGATAACATCACTGGATACGGTGTTTAGTTGTTGACTACAGGTAGGGAACGCAGCACCAAGACAACAGCTGTTGGACCAACTCGCTTAATGAACTTTGAAAGTTTCAAAGTTGTAAAATGAGTTCAGTTAAAAATTAAAAAGAGGAAAACATTGTGCATCAACTCTGACTGATGTTTGAGGACGGAGCACCATGGTGTGAACACAGAGTCCTCCTCTGGTCCACCAGAGTCCTGATCTCTGTCCTGCTGTCCGCCTGTCGAGCAGCTGGATCCTGGATGATGATAATAAACCTAAAAATAACTGAACATGCGACAATAACGCCCCGTTTCTCCTCTAAATCCCTTTTTTAAACAGTTTTTAACAAAAGCTTTGGATTAAATCTTGAAGCCATGAAGGACAATACCAAACGTTTTATTGTAGCGGTCACTTTCTACTGACTAAGGCATCACATTCAATTTAATTTCAGAGTAAAGTACACTCCACCCTGTTCGTATAGAGAAGCCCCCCCCCCCCCTCCTGCTTAGCCTCAGCTGCTTATGAATAATCAGGACTTCCTAACGTCCTCCCCTTCCAGCAGGCGGAGGGGTTTCAGACAGGGGGGAGACTGACAGGTGGACCGTCCGTGAGCCCCGTCTAATCTGGGAAAAAGGGACTTTTTAGCGTCTTCCTCGGCCCTGGGAAGACCATGGCTCTCTCCTGGATCTGTCGAGAGTCTTTGCTGGTGATTTTGCTGCAGATCGTGCTGATGTGCTCGGCTCAGGTGAGAAGATGAAGGTGCTCTTTCTCTCCATCGCATGGTCCTGTGTTATTCCTTCCAGTGAGGAATTTATAGAGAGCTTATTCTACTGTATAGTCCTTTTACTTCCGAAGCGTACGAATGATTAACAAATTGAGAATCTGAGGCAAACGTATGATCCTTAAAAGTAAGTTTGTATTTGTGACATTATGGTGAATCTCTTGTGGTATCATATTTTATATTCCTGTTGGCACTTAAAGCCTATTTTTGCTATTCAAAGTAGACTTTAATGTACCTCACTGAACTTATTTCCTCCTATTCTTCACTATATACTCCCTGTTATAATGACCTGTGTGTGTTGCTGTCGTGCTTTTACTTAATATCCATCTTTATTAAATCTTTTTGAGTCTTGTTGAGAACATCTTTTTAGGGACTCAAGTGTACTTTAATTTATGGTTTTAGTATTGGATTTTCTTTGACCATGTTTGTTGATTTCACGTTATCAAACGAGCCATTTATAAAATCACTAAGTGACACGTGAACGTTGAATTAGGGACTTTGAGGTGTTTTTTCAGCAAAAAAACAGCATTATTCAATGCTATTATTCAAAAAGACTTCAATTACTTTATGAAGTTTATCTAAGAAGTGGTCCAAACTGGGGTCCATTCATCCCAGTGTACACACCTGGAACCAATCAGGTCCCGTCAGCACCAGTAATCTGAACACATGCCGGTATAATGGGACTGTAATGGGGAACCAGGTTCAGTTCCCTGACCTTTCCCCTCACATCACCCGAACAATGAGACTCTGTGTGAGCTGCAGCTCTGGAACATATCTAGAGATGAAGTTCAGTGAGAGTAAAAAGTGACATTTTCTCTTTTTTTTTTATGTGTGTGTTTGTTCTGCAGAGGGGCCCGGTCGGTCCCAGAGGCCCCCAGGGGCCGATCGGAGTAGCAGGCGTGCCCGGAGTGGACGGCATTGATGTGAGTCGCCGGTTGAGTCTTAGACTTCTAGATGTGGGACTGAAGCTGTGGATCAGTGTGTTTCTGGGTTAATCAGCTCAGCGAAGCAGCTTTTTAATGGTTGAGTTGTTTTAACGATGACGTCCTTTGGGAATGAAAAGGTCCTCACGTGACTTCATCCTGATACGAACAGAATCACGTTCTGCTCCGAGATTAATCGACCTAACAAGAGTTACTGAGCAGCTGTTGCTTTATTAGATTAAATGCTGCAGTATGAGCTGGAAATTATTTCAAAACCCCATCAAATAAACTCGTATATGTGTCGTGATCATGATTTTTCTTAGTCCCTGAATATAGAACAACAGAACCATAATCAGGAGTTCATGAGTTAAAATACCCACAATGCACCAAGAAGTTAGTAGTTCAGGTTCTTTTTATTTTGGCATATTCTCATCAACAAGGTCTTCAAAGTTCAAAGTCCTTTGCACACGTCCAGGGATCACATTTTAGTGGAGAAGATCCTGAATCAGTTACAAAATAGAAATATTGGAATCAAGCTCAAATATGAAGCATGCGTGTGTTTTATTAAATAGCAGAATTTAACACATGCCAGGTTAATTCCAAGACTAATCAAGAAATGGACCTGAGGGTCCTCAATGGGAGACACTGTCTTCAAAAGGTTCTTTAGTTCCTCCTCCTCGTCTGATTATGTTCCTCGTGCATCTCCAGGGCGACAGAGGAGACGACTCCACGGTGAACGGAGGACCAGTGAGTGCACTTTTCATTTTCTCTCGTCACGTGCAGAAGTGTGAGATGATTTGCTGACTTTGCTCCCGATCGAGCGGTGTTAAGACGTGAGGTGAACTTTCTGCTTCCAGGGTCCTGATGGTGACAACGGCAGAGACGGAGCTGCAGGAGCCGCAGGCCTTCCGGGCGCAGATGTAAGTGAAGCAACAGTGTTCGGCACAGACTGGTACCTGGTTAGAAAGGTACCACACGTGGTGTTTTTGGATCTGCAGGTTAAAGTCTCCAACAAGAGGACGTGTTGAATCTCTGTAAGATCTGAGCTGTTCAGACCTGCTGCTGCTGTGTGAGCAGCTTGTCTTGGCTTCCACTGAGAGTTCCTTGAATAAACCATCTATTTAGGGGAGAGTCTCGAGTCGCTTCCTGACAGGAACAGGGGTCCTTTTTGTGTGAGATTGAGGGAGGGAGGAGGGGGGGGGGTCGGCTGCACCAGAGACAAGTACGGGCCGCGTGCTGGGAGAAGGTGGTGCAGAATGGACTCAGTGTGTCTGCGGTGGTGACGGTGCTGAGAACAGATTCAGAGCTTCATGTGGATTGAAACTTGTGGAAAAAGCCCCAAAAAAATGTTACTTGGTGAGAAGACGTGGAGGAGATTTCTACACCTACAGCAGCATACAATACACCAGATAAGTACACAGCTTCGTTACTGTGTGTACTGTTTGCTTCTCTTCCTGTTTCCTGTCCTCCTGAGGCCTCTGACCAGGTGCAGTGTGTTTCTGAGAGTTATTTATGGGGGAGGCAGGTGAGGGGAGGAGCTAATGGAAGGAAGGCCACGCCTCCTCCTGGTATATCTTTTTAGTCTCCAAAGATGAACGCAGGCAGAGGAAGTAATCAGAGGAAGTTTCCCAACTTTGAATTCATGTCTTGATTCAAGAGGATCATTTATTGTTGTATTTTTTACGACTTATTTCCATAATTTTGATTTTAGGTCAATAATTATGGCAAACTTCTCACCAAATTAGATGCAGAGATCTGGGAATCCTGAGAGAAACACGAGCATGTTGTAATGAAGCTCCCAGGTTAGCCCAACATATTCAAAGCCCAGTTCTAAAATGAACTCCCGGTCAGATCGAGCAGTTTGGTTGCACTCGCTTTCGAGATAAACCTGCAAATAAAATAGAGATCTGAGTGGGTCTAAATGGAGTTTACTGGTGCTGCCAACGTTACACACATGGACACAGAGGATTGGCTCAATCAGAGAGATAAAGAGACGTTTCATAATGAAATTACATTTAACATAGACGAACAGGAAACCTGAACATGACCCAAAACCAGATACTTTGTCAGGATCCGTGGGGTTCAGGTTGAGTAGAAGACGTTCAGATGATCCAGCTAAACTGTTGGCTTGTTTACAACAACAACCCCTTCTTCCTGTTTCCTGTCCTATCGGCTTTGTTGTAGCTTGTTGATTATTGCAGCGTTCCCAGAAATGACTTTGGTGAGTAAAATTATCATAACCGACAAAAAACAAAAAGGCCCAAAACTAAGTTTTGGGTCCCCGGTGTTCGGTTGTTTGGTTTTAACCCTTCGCAGTCATAACGAATCACATAATTCAACTGTGGTGTTCTTCTGCAGGCAGCGATCTGTCCAAGATTATATTATTTACCTGTAATACAGTCGACATCACAATATCTGAAGTTATCAGACACAGAACCTAAAGTGCTTTCATTCATTTGCACAACAGATATCACGTACTAGTGGTGAACAGTGTCTCTAGACTTGAATCTTTGTTAACGTTGGTTGATTATGACTTTATCATAATTATTAACAACAATTTCAACACATATTATTCTCTCAACATAAAAACAATGTGTGAACGCTGAACTTTGTTGAATGTTGTATTTAAAGCATTTGTTTTCATCATTGTGTTTTTTTAACGTCATCTTTAGGGACCTGTTGGACCTCCTGGAGGTTCAGGCACAGTGGGCCTCAAGGGACCAAAAGTAAGATTATTACTGCTGCATTCTGCTGGATCAATCTCTCTGTTGAATAAATGTATATTCTTCTATATCTGTCAAATTCAACGGTTTTGTTGTTGTTTCTTTTCAGGGAGATTCTGGGCCACATGGGCCTTCTGGAGAAATGGTAATTACATCCCATAATAATCATCATCATTTTCTCTGCAAAAAAGTTTTCAGCGACTCAAATATGCCGACGACCTGATTTTCTATGTTTTATATCATATTAAACTGAACAAGATATTGAGCTGGATGAACATTTGTCTTATTTTCTGACATTTTACAGATCAAACATTTAATGGATGAATTAAGTAAAGAATTGGCAGATTAATCAGTAATGAAATGAATCATCAGTTGCAGCCCTAGTTCTATCAATAGTGCAATCTGTGGGAGAGTTTGGATACATAAGATAATAAACACAAAATGTCATTTATTTGATGATAAACAGCAAGTTGAAGAGCTGATCTGCAGACGAAAACATATTAGTCTTGTTAGTCTCTTGCAACGGCTTACTTTTGTGTTTTAAATAACCCGTACACACGTTATTACAGCTGGGTTTAAATCCTTTCATGATATTAAAAGGATATTTTCTGAAATCTATAAATATGTCACAGTATGACAAATGTATGTGAAATTGTTAAGCTATACACTGAATTTAGCCGTGTCAGCACAAGTAATGCAATCAATGAAATAGGCATTCAGCTCCATTTGAACGCTGATCACCCGATTGTTTTTATTGGTTCTGTTGATCGATCCGTCTCAGTCTGACACCGTGAATCCCTGATTTCTCTCACAGGGTGTCGGACCTGATGGGCTGGATGTGAGTATATACACAACATATACAGTGTTGTCAGGGTGTACATATATATATACATATATTACAGTTCGCTTCCATAGGTTGTTCTACAGTTGCTGATATTATCACTTAACCACAGCGGGGATACAGATATAGCAGCGTGCACGTCATCTCCTGCTAATGACGGGCTGAGCAGTAAAAGATATTCGTCCTTTCTGTGAGATGTAATCCCACTGGTCCTTTAATCTGTTTATTTATCGTTATCTTTCACATTGATAAGAAGTTAACAGTGGTGGAAGAATCATTCAGATCTGTTACTTAAGTAGAAGTAGTAATACCTCAGTGTAGAAATACTCCTGCATTCAAAAGTTAAAGGTAAAGTACTCACTATGCAGAATTGCTCATTTCAGAATAATATATATTGTATTATTTATATATAAGTATTGACGGATTAATATGTGCATCACTTTAATCATGCAGCTGGTAATCCTAATCTTATTTCATCCTATAATAATAATAAATCATTATTTTGTCGATTATATTTTTGTATAAGTAAAATACTTCCTCTGAATTGTCGTGGAGTAAATGTACATAGTAGCTGAGTATTACTACTCTGTGGTAGTACCACTGTATTAATATATAACACATATATAATACATATATTAAAGAACGTGCATCTGCTTCAGTGTTTTAGAGGCTTTATTGCATCAGATTGTTCATCAGACGTTCGTGTTCTGCTGTTTGCTGACAGGGCATCCCGGGTACCGACGGGCTGCCAGGGGAACTGGGCAAAATTGGAACACCTGTGAGTACACGTATGATTTTAGTATGTAAAGTGTACACTGTACACTGTAAACATGATAAAGCTAAGCAATAAACACGTTTTAAAAGGTCTTACCTTGACATGAAGTAAAAGAACAGAAGATGTAAATGATGTGTGTCGATGAGGGCAGCTGTTGATCTTCTCAAATCTCTCACAGGGAGCAAGAGGCAAGAGAGGTCAAGTGGGTCCTGCTGGTGCTGCTGGGCCGCGGGTAAATATGATTCAAATATTATAAAGATAAACACTGACTCTCAATGAGCGGGCGGGACACTGTGGGAGGTTAAAGGTCGGATAACAACTCATACAAGTTTCAGAGTGATGTTTCTTATTTGTTAACAAAATGAAAATCTCCCGAATGAATGATTTAAAGTTCATGTGAGCGTGTTTGTGTTCTAGGGTCCTCCGGGTGTGTATCAAGGCGAGGACCTGGTAAGATCCCAAAGGAGGTTCTTTTTCAACCATTTCAACAAAACTGACTTTTTTCCCTCGTCAAAATAAAAGCACTTGGTATAATGTTAAACATGCTACAACTGTACACTCTGCTACATTTTAAACTGTGAGAATGAAGAGTATTCTGGATGATTCACAGTTGATAGGAAGAAGAATAAAACCAAAAAACATGGCTGACATAGCACCACAAAGTCAGCATATGTTATTTATCTGATTTCAAAATAACTTTTTTTAGGTCTAAGTTCGATAATTGTTGTGTTGTAATATAACTGACAGCCAGAGTGATGTGTTCAGGTGCTCGTAGAAAGCTCAGACATCTGAGACTGCACATCGTCATTAATGCCTGAACTCAAACTAACCTTTATTAAATTGAACCTCACGCGGCTGTAGGTATTGTCTTATAATCATCAACGGTAAAGTAAAGCAGGAACAAATTGTAGTAAACCATCAGAAGCATTTGTTCATTGCGTTCTCTGCGAGCTCATGGGGGTCCCTGGACAGTGGAGCCCCCTAGTGGCAGGGCTCTTCCATGACCTCAAATAGGCTGTTGTGTTTTTCAGTGTCCCAACGCCTGCCCCGCTGGACTCAATGGACATTCTGGTCTCCCCGGCATGAAAGTGAGTGAAATGTCACGGAGGCTGATCTCAGTTTGGTCCCACGTTAACTGCTCATCAGCACCTTCTCATTGTCCTGTTTCCACTAAACGCATCTTATAGATAAATGTCACTTCTTACAAGAAGTCACATGACTTGGACTCGAGTCACAATTTTGATCACGTTAAATTCGACTAGAGAACAACAACAACAAAGACTTGCAACTAGACTTGGACTTTAACTTCCAACGACTCGTGACTTCACTTTGGACAACTTCTTCCTCAAAGGCCCAAGATTAAAAAAAACTGACATTACTTTACTGAAAAGATGTCAAAGATAATTTTGTTTGCGTACAGAAACTACGCGGTGGCAAACAAAAAGCAAATCCCAGTCTGCAAAACGTGTGGGCGGAAAATTGCGCTCTTTACATTTGGTGAATAGCACATTAAGACTTGTTTAAGACTCTAAACTCATAGTTCAGGACCTGGGACTTAAGTGCAAAGACCTTCTCGTGACTTGCAACACGATGATTGGATTCCATCTCTGCTTCCTGTCTGTCTGCAGGGCCACAAGGGGGTTAAAGGGGAATCTGGTGAGCCCGGAAGACAAGGACACAAGGTAACATCTCACAGCCTCTTTGATCTATTCCTGCAACAGATAACAAAGATATTGTTCACAAGTGAGAAGCTGCAGAGACAACATTTCTAGAATATGTTTCTAGAAAGGTATGAGGCAGCTTTCTCTGCAGCTTCTCTGCAGTAAATGACGCTCAAGTAAAAGAGAGCAGGTGAAAACATGGATGTGTGTTTGTCACAGCATGACATAACTTACATTCTCTTTCAGGGAGAGGAAGGCGAACAAGGACTGCTGGGTGAAGTTGGAGCTCAAGGACTACCAGTAAAATATTCCACCATTCTCTCTCAGCATGCTTCACAATGAGATGTCTCCTCCTCACAGTCAAACACATCAACATGGTTCTGTCTCTTCTCCTTCTACCCGCTGACTGATTTTAGGGCCAAGGTGGATCAAGAGGTCTCCAAGGAATAACTGGCTCCCAAGGAGACCGGGTAAGAGTGGTCAAACATGAAGTCGTAAAATCATAAAACAATACAGAAAACCTTCATTATGTTTCATCCAACAGAAAGATCTACAAGAAGAGTCTAAACTTTATACAAACAGCCTCCATATCAATTATCCAATCAGGACCAGCCAACCTCCTAAATGTCCATCCAAGACATTTCAAAATAAAAGCTCATAATAGAATGCATTCAACATGATATGACGTCATATAAGATGCCTGAATTGTCTGTTCTGGATGAAGAAACACGTAGGAAACTAGTCGTTATGTCACAGCTCCACATGCACGCTCTACATTTACATAAATTCAATCCTGATATCTTGACACAATATATCTTTTAATTGAAGAAAGGTTTTGTTAAAACTTCCTCGACAAATTCAACTTTTTCTGACTACAACAATTGTTTCCGTCTCCATCAGGGACCTCGTGGGATACCAGGTGATGGAGGTCCTCGGGGGATCCAGGGAGGCCCAGTGAGTCCCCGTCTTTGTCTCACCTCTGTTGTTATTAAGACATAAATACTGATACGAAATAAAAAACGACTGATGACATCTTTTAGGGCGACCTGGGTCAAAGAGGAGCCATAGGTGAGCCCGGACCAGCGGGAGTGCAGGTAAGATCTCACACACAGGAAGCGATGACGTAATCGAGCTGCTGTAGAGTTCTAGATTTCTGAACCAATTACTGTTTTAAAGAAATGTATCAACCGCCTTCATAAAACTCTCTCAATGACTCACTGTTCTTTTGTTTCTCCTTCTCATGTGTTACTTGAGTTTTATGTCATGAATTCAATATGTTTCCGCTTCCTTCTTGGTTTTATTCTTTATAGGGGGATCGAGGTCCGTCTGGAATCAGTGGAGTGCCGGGACCAAACGGAGAGCCTGTGAGCACCGCTTCATCGTATCAATCAATCAATCAATCAATCAATCAATCAATCAATCAATCAATCAATAGATAACGACTGTCCTGCTGCTTTCCTATTCACTCATCCACTGTCTTTCTTTACAACCATTTTTTCCAACATAATAACTTATTAATCTTCCCATAATGCCACTTTATGAACAGTATCTTATATTATATGCTGTTCTGTTGAGAGACACTTTTGTGTGATTATCTACGTAAACCTCACTTCTTTCCGGTCCACAGGGCCTCGCTGGTCCAGATGCCCGTGATGGAATACCTGGTCTGCCAGGATCCAAGGTAACTACCGACCATTTATTTATATCTTTTACAGTCGTAGATCTTTTTTGTTTGTTTATGAAATGTGCTTTTAGATAGGACGTATGTAATTTGTTTCTGTTTTGTTTTTTTAGGGTCTCACAGCAAAGAATGGGGCTCCAGGTGATGCTGGCCCACAAGGACTTCCTGTAAGTGTGACCCCTGACCCAAAAGCATCCCTGAGTCATTAACGGTGTGAGCGATCTGTTGATGTTTCATATCACTGTCTTCATGTAGGGTTTGCCAGGCGCTTACGGACAGAAAGGAGTCAGTGGTGTAGTGGTACGATCCCATTTTTATATTGATTCCAAAACTACAACTTTTACTCATGACTATTTCTAGAGTGTCCGATATTTTTAAAGTCAAATAAACTGTTTTTCTCTTTCTGTCACCAGGGTACCACAGGTGATCCAGGTGTTGTAGGACTGATGGGGTCTCCGGGGAAACAAGTAAGTTTAAAGCAGCTTGAAACACATTGTGTGACAGTAAAAATAATTACATTTTAAAACAAGAGCCTCAGAGTAAGTTTGTAAAAACCTCACGAAAACTAAATGTGGTCTTTGGATTTTAACTGGTTTAAGATATCTTAAGAATTGGATAAATTCCTCGTCTCAAGCTTCACTTGAAGTACAAACCGATGCCACTGACATGTGTTTTCCGAAGCTCTGATAAGTATCTGATTTGATGTTGTATTTGCTTCCAGGGCGAGCGAGGCGATCAGGGAGAAGTGGGACCGGTCGGAGCCCGAGGAGGACCAGTGAGTCAGCTGCATCTACGTTTCACTTAAATCTGCGAGACACAGTTTAACTTCCTGGGACAGGAAACAGGTTTCACTTCCTGCCCCCGGCACCCGTCACTCATCCTGATGAGGCGGCGGGAGTCCCAGAGGCCTCTGAGGCAAAACATCTGAATGTTCCTCAGTGCTTCTAACCCAAACACTGATTTCCTGCTGTGTGTCCAGTAGCTCCATCATGACACACTCACAGGACGCAGACTGACAATAGCTTTGTGTCAGAAGGTTGCATTTAGTAGATCGTGTAAAGATGGTCAAAGTCTGATTCAAGCAGGTTAATAAGGAACATCTTTCTGAAGGGTTATTGACATGATTTATCCTTCGTCTGCAAGATTAAAAGGAAAACTGACTTGAGGATCAACCGGATCGATGTGCAGTGTTCTCATCATGCCACACTGCATCGTCTTATACTTCTGCACCATCTGATACGACACAATGCAAACAAATAAGGAACTTTAGTTTGCCAAAGCTGACCACAGAAAACACAGTGTGACATAAAAACAGATAAAAGCCAAAACAGCAGAACTGTATCTAAAATCATTTAGATTGGCAGCGCAAATTGGAAATATAATTTTTTTAAATATAGTATTTAATTACATTTTGCTTCATTGTCACACTGTCAGTTTCCACAGTAAACAACAGAAAACACATTAATAAAGCTAAACTAAATATTTCTTTCCATTGTGATTTGATACATTTAGGCATCTATTTGTGTTTTCTATCCGCATTATAATTTTCTTTTCTCTCTTTCAGGGTGGACGAGGAGAGAGAGGGCATGGCGGGCCTCTAGGATCACCAGGACCCAGGGTAAGACTGTCTAGTATCAGGGATAAGATCTCCCCCTACACCTGAACACCACGCCAATGACTGACGCAGTGTCAGAGGATGAAATCACTGCACAGGAGGACGCGACGGTAGAGATTTTACAGAAGTAACATCAACAGCTGGAAACAGAGATGATACGGAGTGGGTTTCCCAGAAAACAGTGTTCAGCGTGATTATGCAAATCATTTTGTCACACCCTCTGGTCACAGCGTCGGTGAGCACATTGCAATCGCCAGATGAGGGACAACGTTGTACAACTCATTTTCAGTAACCAGTGTAGCATGAAAGCATTGTGGAGTTAGCAAGCTAGCTAGCTAACTAGCCAAACGTTAAATGGGGGAATTTCAACAACTTCATCCACAACAAAGAGGGTTGTTCATGATCTTGTCACAGCATGGGGAAGCACATTGCTATCACCAGATAACCCGCCAATCACAGCACAGTGGAATTAGACAGTACTAGCCATTCACAGCACAGTGGTATTAGACAGTACTAGCCAATCACAGCACAGTGGTATTAGACAGTACTAGCCAATCACAGAGCAGTGGTATTAGACAGTACTAGCCAATCACAGAGCAGTAGGTTGAGACTAGGTGGAAAACTCTTGGGAAAAAAATAACAAGGCAGCAATACATAATTACAAGAGCAAGTGTGCTACATGAAAGTAAGTCTCCATCAGATGCATAAAACCAGGTGTAAAATCTGCTTATGTTCATCAACTCATAATGTAGATAAAAGCCACATTTTCCACTATACAATATTGGCAATTAACTACATCCTTAGTTATAACAAATAAAGAATAATACATTTGACCCTAATCAAGTCCACAGAAAAGTAGTGTGGCCCCAGCACAGAACCCTGTGGTACTCCAAACATTAGTTGTAAGTCATGCATCTCTCTGTGAAATGATGGCTTTTGTTATGTTAAAACAAAGAAAACGACTGTTCATGATGTTCATGAAGTTAAGACAAGCTTGTCTATTTACTGTTCTACCATTCATTATGGGCTGGTATCGATCACACACGTACATCTTAAGATAAATTCATTTCTTAAACCTGCAGACACAGGATTTACAAACTCTCTTTCTCTGTTTGTTACATAAATATGAATGTTATAAATGACACATGGATAAAAAACCTGAATCACAAATATGAAGAAAAGGGTATTGATATAATTATAAAGATATAATCAACTGGTCAACTCCTATCTGTCCACAACGTTTCTGAGATGGCGAACAAACTGTGGGCGTCAACAACATTCCTTCTTTGGAAGAGCTCATTAAACCAGAGAGGAAAACAACCGGATTATAGTAATACTGTTATGGGAAGAGATTAGACCATGGATGGATCGTGAAGCAGTTAAAAATATATATATTTAGAAGCTAAACTCAAAACATAATAATTCCATAGACGTGATTGACAGCCCAGGGCTAAAGTGCCCGCTGAACCTTTCTACTGCAAAACCTCGGCTCTATATCAAACTAAGAGATCAGGGCCCCGAAATACAAAGCAGGCCATCAGTGTTCATAAATACCAACTCCTATCCTGAACGTATTATTCAACACGAGAATCGTTCACCAAGACAAACCTTGTATCTGGGAACTGAAGCCTCGTGCCATGCTTTCATTAAAGAGTGGCAGGTCTTTTTTGAACTTCTGTGGCTGCAGTTAAGTCTGTAATCCGCCGGTGAGCGGGCATGAATGGCCTCTTGTTACACAAATCCAACGGCCAAAGGGCTGTTTCTGCAGCTCGGGGGGGGGGGGGATCAGAGCAGGAAAAGAAGCTGAGAAGCCCTGAAAGAGCTCTCTGTTCCCCAGGAATGCCTGAAACCCGTTGGCCCACTGTACACCACAATCAGAACCCACACACACCCAGAAACATGTGAGGGGTGGATGGTTTGATGACGGGGGGGGTCTTCAGGTCCTTCCAGCCTCACAGATCAGATGATGTGAAGCTGGACATGTTTCACACAGTCGATCTTGTGTTATGAATTTGAGTGTGGGTACATTCTGTGTATTTAACTGTTTATTTGTGTGTGTGTGTGTGTGTGTGGGTGTGTGTGTATTTTTACAGGGAGGTAAAGGGAACCCAGGCGTCCCCGGACTTCCTGGCCCTGCTGGTTATTATGGCCAGAAGGGCGTCAGGGTAAGAGACACAAAATGACACATCATGAACACAAAGGTGAAGCCATGTGAGAGCAACAGCCAATCAGGAGTCAATAGGTGCTAGATCAGTTCTATCACATGAGGTTTGTTTTCACATGTACCCTGACTCACATTGTCTCGTTCAAACACGCCGTACTTATGTTGTATCATTATTTCTGCTGAATAGAACAGTCTCTGGTTGAATTAGTGTGGAGCTGTGGAGGGAACATAGACTGTAAGAAGTGGATGTAGTCTCTGTGATGTCACCCATTGGTTTGTGGACTGCCGCTTTTAAGCCTCGAGTTTGGCATTTTGGCCGTCGCCATATTGTTTTTTTGAAAAATGAATAAGATCTTTTTCGGCGACCAAAAAAG
Source organism: Anarrhichthys ocellatus (assembly GCF_004355925.1). Classification (NCBI taxonomy): domain Eukaryota; kingdom Metazoa; phylum Chordata; class Actinopteri; order Perciformes; family Anarhichadidae; genus Anarrhichthys; species Anarrhichthys ocellatus. The sequence continues at coordinate 454,091 of NW_022280156.1, read as the reverse complement.
TTACAATTAACTTTCATGAAGTGAAAACACACTGTGAAAGGGTCAAAGCTGTAGGACCAAAACACAGACAACTCCCAGATCGGACAATGCCGTGGTAGCGACCTGTCAATCACAGTAGCCCCGCCCTAAAGCATCCCCTGCTTTATGGTCTGTTTGACTCTAAATGGACCATAATGTACTAAATGAACATCATGCTGTATTGAAGAAGACTTGAAACTAGAGATTGAGACCATAAACTCATGTTTACAATGTTTACTGAGGTAATAAATCAAGAGAGAAGTAGAGTCGTTTTCTCATAGACTTCTATACAACCAGAGGAGTCGCCCCCTGGTGGACACTAGAGAGAATGCAGGTTTTAAGACACTTAATTGGCTTCTAAGTTTCTGACCCGGTTGCCACCTGGGTGGGAATTTATAGATGTCAACATGAAACGAGTCATACAGGTATAAGCTTAAAAGACTTCTCTGCTCTGCGTGGTCTGTTTTCAGACACAGAGAAGTCAATCAGCCAACTTCCGCTTCCTCTTAATAGAGCCATGCTGCCACAAAAGCTAGTTCCAGCAATAGTAGCTGGTGTAACATTAATAATTATAGTAAAAGAAAAAGTACAAACTGTCATTTTATTCCAAAAGTCATAAAGAAAGCAAGGGCAGTAGGCTACATGATAAACCTTGGTGAGCGGATGTACCCGGCTCTGCCCATCAGGGACGCTCTAAGAAGTAAAGTGAACGCACCTGCAACGAGGCCCGGGTCATGCATTGGTCAACACTACATTCTATTGGTTGTGGGATTTTGAAAGGCTTATCGCACACACAAAAAAAATCCAAGAGCAGAGGATAAATCTGAGAGCAGATGCTTCACGAGCACACAGAAGCAGCGTGACGAGCTTAAGCTTCACAAGCATACAGTTTGATTCTAACATGTGATATCATAATATATCTGTAAGAACAGATGCTACCGATGTATCACATGATCAAATGCTCCTTATGTTCTTTTTCCTCAGGGGGCAGTCGGTCTCGATGGTCCAAATGGAGATCAGGTGTGTTTCATAGATTGCAATATTACGTTATTATATTACGTTATTATATTATGTTATTAAAACTCGTGTTGAGTGTTGAGTTGCAGCACATTAAATGCCAAAATATTCTGTCATGCATTTCAATTTTAGGGATCTGCAGGTGCTGAAGGAACACCGGGAGATGTCGGGGAACTGGTGAGTGATCGACGACTGAAACGCCTGCTTCTGCTTTGACTGTTTTCACGCAGTCAGCAGTATCTCGTACTTTGTGATGATAAACGTGTATGATCGCATCATTTTTCCTTTTACTCGCAACTCTCTGCAATAAATCACAAATATTTTCCCTTACAGGGTGATCAAGGAGAACCAGGAGAGAAAGGATCGGTATGTTCACCTAAACAAACCAAACCACAGCGCTTCAGTTGACTGAAGGATTCTCATAAGATCCTTATTTGTTTTGTGATATAGTTTGCATTGTTGTTTACATCCCGCAACTGTGTAAAGATCTTAATCTGTCGCTTTACTGCAGTTTGTTCGTAAGCTTTACTGTGAAGCAGCTGCAGGACATTCTGAGTTTGCCATGAAAAGCTGATGCTCCTCGATACATTTAGTGTCTGGATCAGTTAAACAACACGATTTCAAACAACGGCAACTCCTGAACGACACCTCTTCCTTCGTGTTTATAACCCTAACCCCCCCCCCCATCGTGAGTTAACAGTGTGTCTGCCTGCTGCTGTTGATTACAGACGGGCCCACCGGGAGAGACGGGGAATAAAGGAAGTGAGGGCGGCAGAGGTCAGGAGGGGAAAGAGGGCAAGTTGGGCCAACCGGGACCACGTGGCGTGCAGGGCGACATGGGGGTACCGGGCCTGCCGGGGACGCAGGGACCAGCGGTGAGATGTGTTTTATCTCCAAAATGTTCTGTTTGTGCAACACGTTCCCTCGAGTGAAGGACTCTTCTGGATTCTTTTGAGTTCTGGTGAGAGTATAAATCATTGTTCAGCATCAACGACAGCTTTACTTTTATGAGATTAGATTCATTTGGTTACAGCTCACGCCCCGTTTGCCAATAAAGCTCATCGCTGTCAACAATCTTTTTTTCTTTTGTTCAGGGAAAAACCCCAACAGATACACACATCAAACAAGTCTGCATGAGAGTAATGCAAGGTAAGTGTTTGTCACCTTTTTACCAAACTCTATTTTTAAATGTTTGATCATTAGTCAATGGTGCATTCAAATATAAACGTCCAACGTGTCCTCCCGTGTCACAGAGCAGCTGGCCCAGCTAGCAGCTAGCCTGAGCAGGCCTGAGTCCGGCATCTCTGGGATACCCGGCCCCCCCGGCCCGCCTGGACCTGCAGGCCCCACCGGAGAGAACGGTTTCCCTGGACACACCGGATCTCGAGGACTGCCCGGTCTGAAGGGTCCATCTGGGCTATTAGGTCGCAAAGGACACAAAGGTGAGTTTCAGATCAGACGGTCTGCGTGGATGTGTGACTTTAAGGTTGTTTCTGTCTGTACTGTTGAGATTCGCTGAAGCAGGGGTCCTCAAACATTTTGGAGGACAAGCAACACTTTTTAAGGACCGTCTCTTAATCGTAACCAGGCGGCAACCTCTGGTTCAGAAGAGTGAAGCCATGTGGAAATGTATTAAACCTGCATTCTCTCTAGTGACCACCAGGGGGCGGCTCCTCTGGTTGTATAGAAGTCTATGAGAAAATGACTCTACTTCTCTCTTGATTTATTACCTCAGTAAACATTGTAAACATGAGTTTATGGTCTCAATCTCTAGTTTCAAGTCTTCTTCAATACAGCATGATGTTCATTTAGTACATTATGGTCCATTTAGAGTCACACAGACCAGAATCACAAATTTGCCCTCAAGGGGCTTTGAAGTCTTTACAGCATACGACATGTGTGGCTTTAATATTGGGAACTGAAAGCACTCGTATTAGATGGATCAGAGGTGCTCCTCGGTTGAGGATACATGTGGACAGGGAAATCACAGTAAAACTTCTGAACACTTAAAATGCGTTTATTGTACCGGCATAGTCATGTGAGACCTAAAAACCAACTGCAGCTTGATGCCGAAACGTGTCGTAATGTTTTTGGTGTTTGAAAGAGAATTCCTCGGAGATGTTTCAAGCTGATTTGAAGTATTGTAATTGGTCCTGGGAGAGAACAGATTTGATTGGTGCATCTGCAGGAAGAATAAGCTGTTTGCAGATGTGATCCTGTGGAAGTCAAACCTTTAATCATCTTTGAAAGAATCAATTGTTTGAGTTGCAAGTGTTTCTTCTGGCCGGGAGCTAACGATGTCATGTTTTATTTTATGTCGTGTGTTCTTATTTATATCCTGTTCTGACCCACTTTCCTCCTCAGGGATCAATCAGGTTCATCTTAATGTTAACGAGGGAACACATGAGGTGTGACGGCTGAGCTCCAACTCTCGGCTAAATTTGGCAAATTCAATTATGTGTTTCCCTGTCGGTGATGATTGTGTGTCCTCTGTGCAGGGGACATGGGGGACAGAGGGGATAGAGGACCCATAGCGAGAGGACCCAAAGGAGCACCAGGTGCCCCCGGTCAACCAGGTAATGACTCATCATGACTAAGAAATATGAGTTTAGAACAAACGTCCTCAATATTAGACTCTGCTGCACACTCAGCATTATTCAACTAAGGCCAAGTCGGATGGGTCTCGACCCAGTGTTTGGGACCCACTGTGTGCTAGTAAGAACGTTGTTTTGCTCAGGGGCCCTTCAGCAGGGCAGACACTGTGTGTGTTTTGGAGGAATCCGTTTTAACGTTCTGCTCCTCTCTCAGGTGAAGCCGGGCGAGCGGCTTACGGCACAGAAGGCCGTGACGGAGAGCGAGGGCCCCGCGGCGTTCCCGGCGTCCCCGGAGTCCCCGGGCCTCCCGGCACCGCCGGCGTGAACAGTTACTGCGAGTCGTCACAGTGCATCCTGCCCATGGTCGCGTCGCCGGTTCCTACAAAGGACTCCGGCATGAAGGGCCCCAATGACATGTGAGGAGCTGGAGGAGGAGCCAGAACCGTGGAGCATCTGTCCGTGTTTGTCTTTAGTTTCTATTCTGTGAGCTCATCTGGAAAAGTCATTTAGTCGTCTTGAAGCAGATCTTTGTGGTTATAAAGTGACATGAAGGTGGACACTGAAAAGCAAACATTGGCTTTACATAAAAGTTTCATGTTACCTCACCTTGTTGTTGTTGTCTCTGTGCTGTACGATTAGAGGAATGAAGAACTCTGTTTGTACAAACCGGACACATTCCTCTTTCTGTACGTTTATGTAAATGTTTCAATACGCAAATTATACAGCTGGAAGACGGACATTCTGTTTGTGAGTATTTCTGTTGTTTGTCCACTTTAACCCCCCCCCCCCCCTACATGTTTGATAACTGCTCTGTCATGACATCAGATGTTCTTGTGGAAACCTCTCTGGCAGTTTTATATGACTTCTTATTTATTATATCAAGGTTCAAGGCGACATCTTCGAGTTGTACAAAGGAGGAAATAAACACATTTTGATAACCTCTTGCATGTTTTGTATCGACGAGTACGAACCAAAACAAACCAGGAATACACTGTAAGAAATACTAAGAACCTGTGAAGAGAATATAGATTTTCTAATATTATTCTGTCGTGCATAAATAAAACGACATTAGAGAACGAGACCAGAAACCAAAGGATTCTTTTTCTTATCTTTAGAAATAAAGTCAAACTAAACTGCAACAAAACATTTTGGGATTTTGACAGATAATGTAAAATAGATATTCATCATGATGAGGACCATACTGAAGAAAACACGATTAACTCTCAACTTCAGACCTTTGACTCATCGACAACATGATAGTTCGTATAAAATAAGTATTAAATATTCCCAGGTCTGTATAAAGGTTAACTGACTCAGTCTGCGATAGATAAACACATTAATATTAACCCGAGAGGTTCAAAGTCGTTTACAGCTTAAGTGATTTATTATCTCACCATGTTTTTATGGTTATTGTGTATGTGGCTGATAAATGTGATGTTGGTAAGTGGACCTTGAACCGAGATGTTTTACTGTCTCCATTCAGACACAATGCAACGATAATAATTCATACCCGTCGACCAATGAGCAGCCAGCACCTCTCTGTGTATCATTTAATGTACTCTCACAGGTTGGTGAACAGGTACAACTTTGTCGCTCACGGTACTAAATCACACATCCATTGATAGTATAAATAGCCAACCTAATAATAATAATAATAATAATAATAATAATAATAATAGTACACATTTTCAAATACATAAAATCATCAAGTATCCAAGTCTTAAGTTACGGACATCAAATAAAAAGGCGTACAAAATATCGCAGACGTTGGAAGTCCAGTTTGAAGCAAAAAAGATTTAAAAAAAAAAAATGAAAGTAAAACATTTTGGACATGGCAGTTAATTAGTAAACAGAAGGTTTGATAGAGAAAAGAAATAACATTCCAGACTTTCAATTGACAAATATTGCAACAACTAAGCATTGTATATTAAAAAATAGTTACTGAAAGGGCGTAAGTGAGAGTAAGACTTCCTGCACAAGACAAAGGCAACCACTGCTAGGGCTTTTTGTGTTTTTTTCTTTTGTTCCGAGTAGAAAAATGAAACCTTTTCCAAACGCCAGCGGGCGGTTCGACTCCCGCCTCCATTGCCTTCGCTCCCACTTCGATTGTAAGGCATTTATGGATGAACCGTCTTGATTTGAAGGAAGGCGTTCCTCTTTCTCCTCAGCCTGGAAACGGGACCGGAAAGAATTTAACGGGTAGAAATTTTGCTCACATTTTAGTATTTTTTAAGCACATTCTCAGGAAGATGTGAACGTACGAATCGAGACTCTGTGGGCAAACGATCAATCCAACATCTTTACAACGATACACGACGCAGCGCTGACCCTCTCAATGGGGTTCTTTTGTTAAGGGGGGGGGGGGGAATGGTGATTCCAGTTCACACAACTCATTTCTTTCTTTTTTTGACACTTGATGTTGAACCTGGAGAGGAAAGGGACAGTTTGACGTGGTTTCCCAAAATTAAACACTTCAACACAATGACTAAGAAAAGGAGCCCGCCAGGTAATCAGACTGTGTGTGGGGGGGGGGGGGCTCTACTGGATGCAGCAGGTATTGCGATGGCCGTTGGAATCTTTGAAGCGCAGGCGCATCTTTGGACGATATTTCTCCAGGTAGAACAGCTGCTTGCTGTTGAACGCTCCTCGACGCTTCCTGGAGGAATCAAACAAGGCATCAGGTCAACAGAGTTTCATCTGATCTATGGACGAGTGTCAACAATACACGTATGACAATATTGTGTTTCCACCTCCCTACATCGTATTTTGAGTCCAATTAATTTGTCCAAAACAAAGGAAACTAAAAAACTAAGATTAAGATGAATTTCATTTTTTTCTAAATTTCTACAGTCAATCAAGATAAACCGATAAACAATATAAAACTACATATATTGTGATGAATTACAGCATTTTTCAATATTACTCTTGCAATGTTGAGACCTGAAAATACATTTCAAGCAATGACGCATCACATACTTTATATGGCAGCTATTTACAGATGTGACGTTACGCAACACTAACACGCTCAGTTAATGTGAGGAAGTCACAGATATACGTGTGTGTGTGTGTGTCTGAAACACTGCGTGCTTGAGCGTGAACGGTCTATTACACAGTTTGACCACCAGAGGGCCCGACGTTCACTGTACAGCTCAGCTCATGTCCTGATCAAGATGTCCCAACACGTCCAAAATAAAAGGGATCTTCAAGAAATCTTTGTGTTTATGTAACCTCTATACCGTCATATCTGCTACATATGAACAGAGTTTTTGCAGGTTTATTATCAGCCTCAAACGTTTGTTTACGTCATATTCTGTTGCCCACATATCTGGTCCAAAGCAGAAACTCTTAAGCATTATATAAGGATTGGATATAAGCATTTTGTTATTTACAAATAGCTGTAGGACAGAGTAGTTTAATGTTAACGTAAACGTGAATATTAATGTTCATGAGCCACGTTAACAGCTTAGTATAAATATTGGCCTTTTTTCAGAATAAAAGGCAAACATCAGGGCTTAAAACAGGATTATCATGGGAAAAATTATTCACAATCAGAATTTTATCGCAATATCTACAAAAAAAGTTTGCGAAAAATAATAATGCTATCTGAAAATTCATCTTTAACTTTGATTATTGAGCGTTTTCTCTCTTTTTTGGCAAAGTAATTGCCGTGCCGGGAGGAGGAGATGATTTAAAACACAGTTCTGGTCGCGCGTCTCACTTACTGTCGAATGAACTGGACAGCATCTTCATACTTCATCCCACATTCAATCAAGGCGAGCGCGACCAGAACAGGAGCTCTGAGGGAGACAAGACACAGTTTAAATAAAGTTTTACTGACGATCGTTCACCTCCGATATTCAGTAAAATACGAGATCAGGACATCATTCATGTGTTTCTAGTCTCTCATCTCTGATAATGTTAAACTGTAAACAACCAATCAGTGTTTAGACCAACAGGAGGAGAGCTAGTAACGTTAGCAGCACCGCTAACGGCTAACCAACGGAGGTTCACTATGATGCCTTCAGGCTCTGCTCAGTGAACATGAGTACTGGCTGAAGGTGAATTATAACATTATGATGTGTTCACATGTCATCTTGTGTTTCACAACAACATAGATATTAAAGAGGGAATCGTGAGCTGTTTAACATATCTCTGAGATTATAATACATCATTAAAACTAAAAATGAAAACATTTGTTTTAATCCATAAAAACACTTTTATTTCCTAATAACTGTTGTTTTAATGAAGAAAAAACCTATAGATTACAATAACAAAGCAAAATGATAACATTTAGCATTGTAATGGTTTACTGACTTCAGAGCGGTTGAAGTGATTGTTTTATGAAGTTACATTCTGTTAATCACAATAATAACTCAATGAGACATCACTGAATAGAATAATCATTTGTGTAACAGTTATGTTATAATAACATGTAAGAGGCTTTTCTCCATATTTTCTATTGTTTTTAGATTATTCTAACAGATTATTCAACAATAGAAAATATATATATCAAATGTTCCTGGAGCTCAATGTCTTCAACGTGTTTGTTTAACAGAGAAAAGCATCAAAAAAGCAGAATGTTTGACATTTCTGATTGATTTCTGACAGATTACTGTTTGAGTCAGAGAACGTAGAAACAGAAGGAAAAGCCACAGCAGAGATAAGCACGTAATACTCACAATACTTGTATAAAACATAACAGAATACTCATAATACTTGTATAAAACACAATACTTTAATGGCTCACCTCCCCAGCCCGGCCACACAGTGCACCGCCACGCAGCAGCCCGGCTCCTCCCTGAACTTCAGCTTCAGCAGGTTCAGCCAATCGTCCACGATCTGGTTAGAGGGAGGAGCTCCGTCGTCAAACGGCCAATCCTGGAAGAGAAGGGGGGGGGGGGGGGGGGGGGG
>NW_022280156.1:443177-445451 GCF_004355925.1 Anarrhichthys ocellatus | reverse complement strand
GGTCAGAGTCTCATCTGACGTTTTATGGGTTTGGTTCAGTGGTTACACATTAAATTAGTTTTTAAGAGAATCAGTTTATGGACAATAATTAAGAGACGTCCATGAACAGAACTGTGCAGCGTTGATTCTTCTCTGGCATATAATTCAATGACTTAATCAGCTGTTCCCATAATCCATGAAGTCGTTTATCAAGCGGAAACATTTGTTGGTTTCCAGCTTCTCACACGTGAGGATCAGCTGCCGTCATCTTAAATATCTTTGGGTTTAAAAAAAATGTTCAAGCGACCTGAACTGTGAGAACTGTGTTGAGCATTTCTGGGAAAAAAGCATTTATTCTGAAAGTTGTTTGCGAACATGAAACATCTCCGGTCTCCCTCTCTTCATCTGATCTGTGGCGAGAGACCCAGCATGCCTTTCAGCGGTGTAACAGGAAGTATTTAAAGTCTAAGAGCGCAACATTATGGTTGCATTTAGTCTGTTTGGAGCGTTTGAGCTGGGAGAGAACATGCAGCGTGTCCTGATGTGGTCCACAGTGAACTCACCAGAACCTGGATCCCTTCTTTCACCACCAGAGCGGCATCATAGGTGGCCTCACAAACCCTCACCACGGTGGTCACTCCATATTTCTTCAGCTCCTGTAAAAGAATGCATCACGGTGTTTATGAGAAAGCTCTCTCAGGCAACATGTACGTACACGAGCAATGCAACTTGAGTCTAAGTCTCACATGCGTCTGTTATTACGGGGAACCTTCGACGGACACATTGTTTTATTATCTTCCTTTATCCTAGATATTTCCCACCACGTCGTCTTTAAAGAGTCCCGTAATGTGGACAGACTAAACTACAGCTGCCCCGTGAACCCTTTGAACCGATGCTGAGGCTCACCTCGATGAACTTGTTCAGGGTGGCGTTGGTGGGATTGTGGGTAATGAGGAACCTCATGTTTTTGTAGGTGATCTCCACAGGGGCCGGTCTGTTCATACGAGCCATTGTGACAACGTAAAAAGGAGAAGATAACAAAAGCCAAACGTCTCCACAGAGTAAAAACACTAATGTAAACACTCGGTTAAAGTCGGAGGGAATGTCAGAACACAAATGTCCAACGAGCCTCCAGAAACCCAGAGACACAGATCCTCCGGTCTTCTTCCAGGTTGCCTAAAAACAAAACAAAAAAGAGGAAAAACCGAAGGCTGCAACGGGCAAATGTGGAAAATTTAGGGAGTTTTCGGCCGAAAAAAAGGGCGGACAATCAGGTGAGAACCCTCTCCTTTGGAACAAAAGAAAAGAAAAGGAAGAGGGAGAACAAGGCTGGTTCCACCTTGGTTCTGGCCAGGCGGAGAGCCGACGAGGGCAGTGTGCAGCGCGTGAAGTTACCCCATCCAGGCCGAGTTGTCGCTGGTTCTGGGAGGCGTCCCGGTGCTGCCAACTTTCCGGGGTTCCCCTTCCTGTGGCTCAAGTGCGTCGGATTCGAGGGCGAGTTCGGCCGTTCACTCGTCTGCATAGGCAGCGTGCTGAGCCTGGCAGTAGTCCCCACTGCCCTTCAGAAACTCCATAAATGTGTGACCCAGAACACCACAGAACTGCTGCAGGAGACAAGGACACATCGATGTAAACACACAGAGGGCTCAACGCGTTCACACAGACTCACGGTGCAACGAAAACTGCCTCATTTAGGTCCTACGGCCAAAGATAAACCTGAATCGGTGGTTTTGTATTCTTTGTTTTGTTGTAACTCTTCCATGATTAGATTTGTTTGACGTCAGATCTTTGAGTGAGCGAAGTCCTCGGTTCAGGTTCAAGGTTTCTATTTGACAACACGACGAGCAGTAAAGTAATAACACTGCAACTTTCATTCTGAGGACTCTTTTCGTTGAGGCAAGGCACTAAGCACTGCCAGGGTGAGCGGGTTTGATTCCCACACTGGACAGGTTTTTTTTTTTTTTTTAAAGGAGCCTCCAACAAAATATAATGGAGTTATAAAGACGACAAAATAAAAAACAGCAAAACACGAGTGTGTTACATAAAGTGACACCATGTAATATCTTACCTAATGGCTGCTGGTGTACAATAGGACGGATGTGTCATATCTGACATCTAGGTCATAACTGTGAGCTCACCAGGAGGCCTTCAGCAGGACTTTAAACATGGCCACCGTTATTATTATGATCATAAATCTGTCTCACGACCACTCAGTGCCGAGATAAGATAAGATAATCCTGCATTGGTCCCACAGCGGAGACATTTACAGGATTACAGCAGCATAGTGGAGTGTGT
>NW_022280156.1:439553-443077 GCF_004355925.1 Anarrhichthys ocellatus | reverse complement strand
TATAGTAAAAAAACAAGATCAAAACAAGTATTATAAATCAGTAATACAACAGTAAATAATGTTAAAGTAAAAAAATCCACAATAACTAAAATATATATACAGAGAGAATAGTTGTAGTATTGCACAGTGTATTTATATTGCACATATTTTTTAGTGTTTTAGCCCTTTAAACCACTGACATGTCATGTATCTCTGCAGTTTATGCTCCAAATACTAAAAACAACACTAAGCTGTTCAATGCTTTGTTAATCCGGTATTTTCCGGCTGCAAAGCAGCATTTTGGGTAGAAAATTATGACATAGCGAATAAAAAGAGAGCTCTAAAATGACACAGAGGAAGGTGATATAAAAGGACAGAGGAGGTGAGAAGCGTAAAAGCAGTGTTTTAAACGGATGACATGACACTAGGAGGCTGTAAAGTGTCCTTTGTGTGAGGAAGGATAGACCGGGCGCCATCGTCTAACGTTAGAGGCCTTTAGGTGGACGATCTACATTACGCTGCTTTAAAGGCGACAAATACGACGCCTCGTTAAAGCAGCGGGCGGGCAGTCTGTGTGGGACAACCGCGAAGAAGACGACATGTATACGTTTTGACTTATTTCACGTGAAGAAGAAGAAGAAAAAAATATATTATCGATATATTTTTTAACCGTTAGTAACTTCCGAGTGAGTAGCTCGTGAGACCAGCTCGTGGTTGCGCATCCTCGCGACAGTCGCTTCCTTTTAAACCGTGACGAACATCGCACCGACCGTTATTAAACGCTGAGCAGGCCGTGATTTTAACGAAGAAGGAGAAAGGCCAGCTGGTGACGATAACGTACTGATTTGACACAGACAAGACACAAACCCGATGCAATAAAAAAACAACATGGCGGACACCAAAAAATAAAAACACGTTACTTACTGGGATATGCTTACTCATTGAAGATTGTAGCTTAATCATACAGCCGGTCCTCAGAAAAAGGTAAAGATATGAATCGGTTTCTGCACCATACAGTCCTGTGTGTTTCTCCGAGCGGAGCCGAAGTCTCCTGGATCCGCTGCGACGACACCGTCACGATGTTGAAAGAGACGCAGCCGACTTCCTGTCACAACTTTCAAAATAAAACACACACGTTTGACAACAGTTGCAGATAGCAAAAATATATAAGATATTCAACAAATAAATTATTATGGATTGAGACAAGACATTATTTATCCCTTCGTGAAATCAACAATCTACCCAACAGTATGTGATAGTAAAATATAAGCCCTGTACCAGCTTGAACAATAAATCCACATTCATGCATCAATAATTGTAATTCAATAAAAAAAATAAACATACTGAAAAAGGCCATTCTGCATAATGAGTACTTTTACTTTAGGTACTTTGAGTACATTGTGATGCTAATACTTTACTTCTATCACTTTATGTGAACTTGTAACAGAGTACTACTCATTTCTACTTTTACTTAGAGATGTGAGTACTTCTTGGGCCTCTATTAACTCACATCCTGTTGCCATGTGTGTACATTATGTCCATGCTGCACACATACATGGCTCCTGTTTATTGTGTGGTCATTTGATGAAACACAAATTAATGAAGGAATATGCAGCATGTAAGCACTAAATTATTGTGACCCTAAAATAAGGTTTTGACACAGCAGCCCTTACCTCACAGTGAACCTGTAGTTTTCAGGGCCCTTCGGTATTGGGGCCACTTAGACAGTTGGCCAAATTTGCACAGTCGGTAAATTTAAAATAACAGCATAAATACTGGAAACAGTCTATGAAATACTCACCATTTGTACCTTTTTAGTTGTGCGATATAATGACTGCAAGATCCCACAAACGACATGACCTCAGTGTCCTCAATGACTCTGAATGATTAGAATGATACTGAAGAGGAAGAAGAAGAAGATGAAGAATAACAGGCATTCATAAACACTTTGGGGACTTTTGTGAATGTGTGACAGTGTAGTCCACAGGAGAAAAAAAACATAATGTTTGTGCCAATATGTTCCCAAACACACTGCTGCATGACAGGTAAATGTCACCCAAAGTGTCAACACTTCAGTTATCAAACAAAAAAGAAACTGTCTTCTCCTTTAGTTTCTACTTGACACACTAGAGTCTGGCCGAACAGTCTGATCACAATTCTCTGCATCCAAGAAGCTGCACATGATTTCTTCACCGACGTTCAAACTGGAATCGCAGGGTTTGCTCCTCACAACAACATTATGTTAGTCTTGACTCCTGCTCTAAAGCACGTACTTGTTCTTCTAAGAAGAAACGTCAGCTATAAATACATCATGTTAGCCATGATTCAATTACTGCTTAACTCACAACAATTCTACTATGATATATTATGCATTTTATGTTTTTTTGTATTTCTTGCATGTATTTTTGTACCCATGAATGACACACCTTAAGCTTATTTTGAAGAGGAACCCAGGTAACTTCCGGTCCTTTACTATATTGAATTGTCTCGAGCTTGATGCGGCTCTTTAAAACCCCACCCTGAAAAACGCGAGGCGTTCTGCCCAGACATCTTTCTGCCTCCATGCTGCACCGGTCAGGTGGTGAGGCCCGGACTGCCCTTCTGCACCCACCACGTGGGCTCCAGAAAACATCAAGAACTATAAAAGAAACCAAAGGTTCAAGTAGTTTACTCATGAGATTAAAGTACCAGAACTCACTGAACATCCACTCTGGCCGATCTAAACATTTACATTGATGGAGTTAATATAAAAATAGGGCAAACAATATTATAAGGCTTGTTGTATTGTCACAGTTTAGAGGCTCAGTTCACACAATAAAGATAAATACATAAATATACAAGTCTAATCTTGTTGCTGTATCGAGCCATATACTATACATCCTGTAAAATTGTCATGATGCAATTCCTCACTGCTTCAAGCTGTATGAGTGGGAGATGTAGATGCAATCTTAAATCATTATATGCGTAATTTTATATTGTGTATAGCCGATATACAATATTATGTTTTAAGTATTTCACAGTATAATGCATTTTCTTGACAAATGACTATGGATAAAAATTAAAAGGCAGAAATGTCTTTTTTGGCATCCAGGAAATAAAATCCCTCACAAAGAAAATAAATAAATAAGATGATAACGCCGTCCTGCCATGGTGAGCTCATACACCCAGAGATGATACAGAGAGATAAATGGTATTCGATATACTTAAATTGTATATACAGCAGGTCATCATGTTGCATATCTACTCGAAAACAAAAATAAATCTCTCTGCATCTTCAGAACCCACATGAGATTTATTTTTCAATGTGTGTGGACGGAGCCTTCTATATCTATATCATTAAAAGCAGCACATTATAGTTGAGGCTGAGGAGACGTGAAGAGGGTTTCTGGGGCGATTTACTCCTAATTAAGTGCACTTTGTCAGGCCACTTGATGTTTGATTTCCCAAATCGTCCGTGTCTAATTTCTGAGTCGCCAATGCTGAGTCACAAGTCGTTACAACTGTATAATGCCTATATATAATAACTGAATAATAGAATATATAAT
>NW_022280156.1:424390-439543 GCF_004355925.1 Anarrhichthys ocellatus | reverse complement strand
ATATAATAACTGTATAATAAATATATAATAACTGTATAATGCCTGTAGCAGCGCACAGAAGTAGAAGACGGAAGCCGATTCAGAAGGGGAATTGTAATAGAGGCAAAGCAAATGTAGTAGTATGAGGAGAATACTAGCAGCAGTGGTAGTTTGCTAAATATATAAAAGTATTTAAGGAATTTCAAGTAAAACTTGAATTATATTGGAACCGCTTTCCAATAAGGCATTTCTTACAGTTGTAAGTTGTAAATTATGACTTCATTAAAGATTAATAAATAATTGATTTATGTTGCTAATACATCAGCAACAAACTTCTGGGTTGTAAAAAAAAGTCCTTTGGTAACACTTGACTTTTTTATCTTCCCAAAAGGCTCCTGGAGAGATGTGTGTGTAGGTTAATAGAGACAGTGGTCCTTTAGTATATTCACCTCCAATAGATCAGTTCCAGTTAGCTGCAGGATAACCTGGAGAGTCTATTCGTCAGCTATAAATGCACAGAGCTCATTCAACATACATGAAGATATCGGAGCTTCCAGTTATGAGGGAATAGTACATGAATATTCATTTGGCTTTCAAGGAAGCTGTTCTCTTTTGAGGGAATTCTGATTTCTGCATAATTAGCTCCAAACGGAAATTACTGTAAAACAAAGTTACCGATCCTTTGTTCAGGGCGTTCATCTGCTTTCAGCATTACCTCATATCTGTTTTGTTTTAAAATCTTTCAGCCACTTCTGGAAAAGAGCTGCTGAGTATCTGACTCGAAAACATGTTTTATGAACTCTTTATTAAAGATAAACCCATAGGTATATGTGCAGTCTGTTACTGTATGTTGGCCTATTTTAAAAGAACCCCGGGACCCTTTATTAATGACTCACTGACCTCTTGATAACCCTTTTGTTTTAACGAGGTGTTGATTTGCCTCTATGATCATTTTTGAGGCTGCGGTTTGTGATGCTCTTGAACTTAATTTCATTATGTATAATTAACATAATATATATTATGTTTCACTTCTTCATCATCAGATGGAGTTTAGTCAGTCGTCATGCATTTTTCTGAGAGCCTAAAGGACTTCTCACTCACGTTGGCTTAAACTTTGAGATTTAAACTTCCTGATGAAGACTGTGCAATACGATAGAACAATCAAGAACAGAATGGACCCTTTTGGTGAAATTGTCTTGTAGAAAATGTAATTCCACGAGGATAAACAACATAGACCGGAGCCATTGTCTGGTCCTCGTAGTCGTGCGGTTTCATCTCTCTGGAATAAATACTTTGCTCCCATATCTTTCTGGAAGCACGAGCAGAGCCGCTGAGCTCTGCAGTTTCACTCTGCAACGACACAAAAGCAACTCTGAATTGTCCTCGCGGGCAGCCAATGAGGTCAGAGCAGCGGCAGCTCCGAGTCCACCAGCAGGCCGGCCGCTGCCAGTTTCCAGCCGGACTCCCGTGGGTGTTGGGGGGGTGCAGGGGGCAAAGAGAATTTTCCAATCCGTCACCATTGAACCAATTGTCTATAAAGATTCATGTGCGAGTGAAGCTCTGCCTTCACAGGAAGGCTATCAAATTCCAAATCACAGTTCATGAAAGAATCCAAACAAAGACATGAATGACTCGGAAGATTTCAAGGTAACAACTCCACATCTAACTTCCTCTTTTGTATCTTCAGCACAAAGGTGTGACTAGATACAGCAGCTTTGGCTTCAGATATATTGTTTGTTTTTATTTGACTTTTGGTTGTGCCTTTTTAATGTGAATGCTCACACTCTTCATGCAAACTTGACCAGCTCTTAACACACTTTTCTTTTGTTATTCCAGAGTAGAAGCAAAGACCAAATAGATGGCACAAGGATGAGCCTGCAGGGCACCAGGAAGGGGGTGAGGGTGACGGGGAAAAATGTACCTCGGGTGGATTGGGGCAGCAGAAGAGGAGGTCCATCCATCGTCCACTCTCCCACCAGCACTCCTTTACCTCCAGACGTCCCCACTGTGATCGCCATCGGCCCCCTGCCTCACAGGGCCCCAGAGCCAGTTGATGATCCCAGGATGGAAGAACCTGCCATCGGGGAGGATTGGACCACAGAGCCGTCCTCTCAAACCGGCGTGTCCTACGGTGATTCGGGCGTCCCCCGGCAGACCATGGAGGAGCTGAAGACCCTCCTGAGGGACAGTCCTCTGCTCAGCATCCGGGGAAGAGACAACGTGAAGCCAGGGAGTCCTTACACGTACCTGCATGGAAGCAGCAGCAGCAGCGCTGGAGGTGGTGGTGGTGGTGGAAGGCCCGACGCTCGACAGGACGATGGGAACCCCAACAGGACGTTCAGCACCTTCAAACCCCAGTCTGAGGCTTCCAGAAGGGGGCCCAGGTCCAGAGAAGGCACATCTATTCAGCAGCCTTCCGCCGTGGATTCATCCAGCTCAGTCAGGTCCGATAACAACACAAATAGGCAGCCTGGAGTTAGGGACAACACATATGCAAGCGACGGATCCTGGGGAGAGACTGGAGCTCCTCGTACAGGTTGGTGAATCTCTGGTTAAAAGACAAGTTTATCCCAGATGTAGTTTAAAACATATCTTCTCTTATAGAGTAAATATAGAGCAAATAGAGTAAATATAGCTTCAGTTCTGTGAGGACATACGTTAAAGATGCTCTTGTCTCCATCTTTGTCTCATTCCAGTTCCTGTTTTAAACTGGACTGAACCTGGATACAGTTATTGATGGAAATTGACTTCTTAAATTAAACCTAAAAAATATATAATTTCTTTTACTTGTGGTCTTTTTAATTGATTTGTCAGTTTTGTAGAGTTAACTTGATCTCCAGCTGAAGGTTCAAAACTTATTTTCATCCCCAAGAGACTCCTTAATCGTTAGGTTTATTTGGATCTATGGTTTGTTGCCTATTTTGAGTTTTGTTTTCTCTGCCCACAGTATTACAGCCCAACCAATACTGGATTTTTGAGGCAGATACTCATGTATTATTCGGCAATAAACAAAAAATATATAGTAGCAATATGTTGGGCAATCTTCGTACTTATTATTAATTTAACTGTGACCAAGATATGTCCTGAGCAAGAGATTTTATGCTGTAAAATTCAATTCATCAGTGCTTTCTGTTGGACGAACTCTGTACTGGGGACATTGGTTCTACATTTTTTCAAACCCAGTTTGGCATTGCTAAACTGCAAGTTATTATTGGTCGACATAGACACAGATATATATATATCCGCAATAAGCAAATATCAGCTCTTGATGCCACTGGGGCTTTGAGTTTTAGAAATACTAAACATGGGATGGACTCTTCTACAGATAACGGACACGAGACTGTTGAGATCTTTGGGAACCAGACGTTCATTGCAGCCATGGAGCAGATCAAGCAGCAGATCGCCAGAGAAAACATCAACTTTGTCCGCTTTGAGGCCACCGACCTCCACGGGGTGTCCAGGTCCAAGACAGTGCCTGTCCGCTTCTTCCACGTAATCACCTCACCTCTTTATCTGTCCATCTATCTGTCCATCTATCTGTCCGTCCTTCCATCCATCCATCCATCTATCTATCTATCCATGGTGTTTTTGTTTCGTTCATTTGTGTGAAGGCCTTTAGTCTCAAAAAGGGTATATTTCCAAAAAAATGTTAAATTAATGCTTCAATGCAAACATTGCATCCACAGGAGAAAGCGGTGTATGGGGTACCGATGCCGAGAAACTACTTGGAGCTGACCCTGAGTCCTAACAGCAACGAAGTGGACAACGCCAGCACCGCCAACTTCAGCAGTGACATCCTTCTGATCCCTGATCTGTCGACCTTCAGGGTCTTACCCTGGGCCGAGCAGACCGCCCGGGTCGTCTGCGACCCCTGCACGGTGACAGGAAGCCCCCTCCGCACTTCGCCTCGTCTCATCGCCAAGCAGCTCCTCGGCCAGCTCCAAAGCCTTGGGTTCTCCCTGCACTCGTCCTTCACCTATGAGTGCTGCGTCCTCGGATCGCCGGACCGGATCGGACCAAAGACCCTCCTGTTCCCGGCCACCACCCTGCTCGGCAACCACGACCTGCCTTTCTTCCAGCAGCTGGTGGAGAGCATGTACTGCATGGGCGCAGACATAGACAGCATCGCGTCCGCAAGCGGGCCCGGCCAGATGGAGATCAACCTGAGGCCAGAGTTTGGGATCGCCGCGGCAGACAGCGCCTTCACCTTCCGCACCGGCATCAAAGAGATGGCTCGAAAACACAGCTACATTGCCAGCTTCTTCACCGACGATGGGCTGTACAACGCTGGGGTGCTCTCTCACAGCTTGTGGGACGCAAATGGGCGACGAAGCCTCTTTCTCAACGGGGAGAAAGCTGGCGAGCTATCTGAGATCGGCAGGAAATGGCTGGCCGGGCTCCTCACCCACTCTGCTGCCCTGAGCTGCCTGATGTCGCCCGGCCTGAGCTGCCGGAGCCACATGGCCAAGACGATCAAAGACCCCAAGCGAATGCTGTACGCCACATGCGGCTGCAACGACAACAGCAGCTCCTTCAACATCAAGTGTCACGGCGGGAGGGAGACGCACATCGACAACAAGCTGGGCTCAGCCATGGCCAACCCTTACATCGTGCTGGCCGCTACTGTGGCCGCGGGACTGGACGGCATCAGGAGGAACCTGAACTTTGACGGCGGTCTGAACAGAGCCCCCTGTCAGCAGAAGGACTTCGCCGTTCCCGTGAAGCTCGACGACGCTCTGGAGGCGTTGGGGGAGGACCACGTCATCCGCAGCACCCTCGGAGAGCCGTTCATTCAGTATTTCATCGCCATGAAAAAGTTTGAGATTGAGACTCAAGAACTGGACGATGAGAGGAACAAGTGTCTGGAGTATTTCATCTAGAAACCCTCTCTGTTTTATAACATGAGAAACACACTTCCACACAAATAAAAGCATGAAAACCAGCTTGAATAGCTTTTTATTTTATATATTATGTTGATACTTTATTAGTCCCACATTTGCAGGATTATTATCATACGGATTGTAGATATTTTTCAGTTATTTCAAAATAAAGGTATACACCCTCAATGTGCAAAGAAGTTTTGTTGTCAATTACTTAAATATATTAAAGTGTTTTAGAGAACAAAGCTACAATATGCTGTTTCACTAATGCAAAGAAATTGTCTTTCCGTCTTTAATCTTGTCAGTGTTTTTTACTTTCTGGAGTTTAATGATAATTACATCCTCTTGAGGCCGCTGGTGTGGCTGCTGATCTTAAGTCTTGTGACTCTGTAGTCTGAGAGAGGTCCTTTTGTATACAAGCGTTTCTCAGCTAAACTTTCCATCTCTTCACAAAATAGGACACAAGAGACTTTATTGTGTGCTGTGTGTGTTTATTTACATAAGAATGTCTCCAACATTTTAGACTTGGCATTTCCCAGACATGGCCCAACATTTTTGTTTACCGAGGCCAACAGACCATTTGATTTATTGTTTTGGTTGTGTGGTTTTTATTTCATTCATGTTTTATTCATTTTGGATATTTTAATCATTTTTATAATTCCAAAGTCTGAATATATTTAAAAATGAAAAGTTCATTGTTATTTTTAAGGGTATACCGGCATTATTATGCTATATTATCATCATTATATCTGGGGTGTAAAATGGTGTTAAAAATTACAATAATATCGCTCATCGCAATTACAACGGGGACAATATATTGCACAACAAAAGGAGTTAACGTGACAGGCCTACCATGAGGTGTGATTGTTTTCTATACTGCTGTTTTATCCAACATTGAGTTTACTACCCCTAGTGGTAACTTCCTATTATGCAGACAATCCCCCTTTCATGTGCCCAGGTGTTAGAGAATGAAGGCTAGTGCTGCTTCATGCATTGAAGTCAACAGACTTCACTGTGATCAACCTTCAAAGAGACTATTACATCACTATAGGACCAATAAAACCTGTTTACGGTGATAAAGTTATTAATCGAGAGTCACATTAAAACAAATACCAAGAGTTCATTGGTCCCAGTGAACTCTTGGTTTTAAGGCTACATTTCCGTTTAGTCAACGTGGTTATATTGTATGTTTACATCTTCATTTCTCCGTGTTACAGCCACACATGCTTCACACATGAATATCCTCCATGTGTCAAAGTCGTCAAAACATGAGAAAATGTACAACATCAAGCCGTGTTACAAAAACTATATTTCACAAATGAGACAATGCAAAAGTACATGAAAGGATAAGGTTGGTGATATTACTTTTTTTTGGTTTTATGTTCAACAAATTAAATGAAAAGTGCAAAAACCAACAATGATGTCAATGGTGTTTCCAATCCATTTCTTCCTATTATAGATAGTTTTTTAAAAAAGCATGGTCAAAATACATAGTTTCATATTTAAATAAAGGTCTCAGTAATTTCCTAAAACAGTAGGTCACTGTGGTTTTCATCAGACAAACAGGAGCAAGTAGTGGATTTATTGTGGACTATTTTTAGTAGCGGATTAATCCCCATTTGGTGCTCTAGTGAGCAGGACGGTGTGTGTGTGTGTGATTGAGTCAAAATAAACTACAGTGTGACAGCCGTCTTCTCGTCCTGCGGCTCTACTTGTTCTTGCCTATTAGATTTCCTACTCGCTGTATGAATCGTCCGAGTTTGTTGTCAGTCGCACTTTGTGTCTGATCCATAGAGGCATGCTTGTTCAGGGAGGAGCGTCCGTCTCTCTCCGAGGGCGACACGCTCAATTTATCCAGAGGAAGACTTTCATTGTTAAGCAAATACTCGAATCGACTGTAGACTTTCCTCTCTTTCCTGGTGGGATAGACGGTCGCTCCCTTGACGTCCAAAGCGCTCCTCGAGCCTTGCTCCTGCTCCCCAGCGGGGCTCGGCGGCTTTTTTTTGCTTGAGCGCTGAGGAGATAATCTCGGGAACGGAGACTTCTGCCTCTCCGTCTCCGACGGGCCGCTGAGAGAGCTCTGTGACCTGGAGGTGCTCGCCGATTGACCTTTCTTGGTCGTTTGCTCTGCCGCGGGTGCCTGCGAATAGTCCGCTCTGCGAGTTTGGCTCGACACCGAGGAGCTCTGCGATCTCAGCGACGCCTTTCTTTGGAGGGACTTCTCGTCTTTCTTGTGCGCTTTCTTTTCGTCTTGTGAAAGCATGGAAGATACTTTCATCCTCAGGGAACTCTTTCTTTGAAGGGGCGGCTCCTGGTGCTGTGCTTTCTTTTTGTCCGCGTGACCACTCTTAGCTTCCAGTGAGTGCTGAGATCCTGCAGAAGGGTTTAAGATTTTGGGGACAGTTTGTACCTCATTGGATGTTGATTTCTTTCTCTCCCGTGGAGCAGCTGAGCCTGAGCTGTTGGCTGCCTTTCCTGTAGAGCCGAGGCTTCCTCCGGCTTGACCCTTGAGCTGTGATTCTGCAGGTACGCTGGATTTAACAGAGTTCTCCTTTGGAACAGCTTTCTCGTCTTTGCAAATCTCCTCACATCCGTCTTTGAATACAGCCGAGTCCGAACTGTTGACGCGTGAGCCCTCTCCTTTCTCTTCTGGGATCTCAGTCAAGGACTCCATCGCTCTTGGGTGTTGGAGACCGCTGGGCTGCAGATGAGAGAGCTTGAGCAATGGATCGTTCAGTGTCATTTCGAAATCAGCAGCGGAGGTCGTCCTGGAGAGAGGCTCGTGCCAGTCGTATGTCTGCGTTGTCCTGCGATCTGGAGCCATTGCAACGTCGTAGTAGGAGGCAGAGCGCTGGCCATCGGTGAGAGTTTGCTCTCTTTTGTCGACTTCCTTACTTGGCTCACTGTCTTTGGGGTTGGCCGGTTCCAGGCTGTACTCGTTTTGCGCTTTTGGCTCTACTTCTGCCACACTCTGCCTCATGTCCAGACCCCGCTTATATTTAGGTCTTTCCAGAGTCTGATACACAGACCTCAAGGACTCTTGGCTCTGCTTGTGATTGGTGTACTCCTGCAGACTGAGCCTCTTCTGCCTCATTTCCTCCATCCTGAACTTGATGTCCCTTGGCCTGTTGTGAATCAGCTGCGACTGATGATCGTTTAAGCCTGTGTGACTGCTATACGGAGATGTCATTGCCATTATCGCGTCACACGATGCATCTAGAGGCACTTCGCTGTCGTTAAAGTACGTGTCCATCTTCCACCTGTGGAGGGAGGTTTCAGAGTTGAACGGGATCAGATTCTGGTCCGCTCCGTAGCGAGTCTGGTGCCTGAGGTGGTGCTGAGACAAGTTTGGTAGCAGCAAGTCGCCGCCCCCCCTCGGGTTAGGTCCCGTCTTCTCCGGAGCGAAAGGGACTCCGATGTCCTTGGTCCCCATCCTCAGCTGAGTCAGGGAGTTTAACTTCTGCAGTTCTCCGCCATAGCTGTGTCCCCGCAGCAAATTCCCCATGTCGAAACAGTGAGACTGATTCAGCCTCTCCTGCACGCTCAGGCCCCGGTTCATGACGGCGGCGTTGTTGAACCTGTCGCCCTGAGCGCTCCTCATGCCGTGCGTCACTCTGGGTCGCATGTGAAGTTGGTGGAGGGCGAGCTGGCTGGACTTGGGGCTCTGTAGGACCACAGTGTCTCTCAGGTACTTTACAGATAACCTCTCCCTGGACAGGATGGTAGGAACTGTAGAGCGAGCGTACAGTCTGCGAAACTCCTCGTCATAAGAGCCGACCAGCTGACCGGTGATCACCAGCGCCATGCTGAGGTTCATCTTCTCAAACGACCACGTGTAGCTGAAAAGGAAAATTCAGTCATCAGAGAGCCAGCAGAGATGATGATGATGATGAACAACTCTGCAACTTTCTTGCAGGAATTGCGGGACGCATTGCAACTGCTTTATTAGTGCACCTCGCCAAAACCACAGATGAACGACAAAACAAAGTGGCACCAAATTGCCTTAAAATAAATCAGGAGAATTTGAGGTATTGAGCCTGACAGGTGGACTCAAGAATAAATAACGGCCTCTGTTTTGATTTTATTGTTGACTGTACTTGTATGACTGACTCACCTGTATGTTCCATACAACACTGTTCGGCAGTCCACCAGAAGAAATCTTTGCTCCAAATCTCCTCGAAACTTCACCCCGGACTGACACTGATACTGCTGCCCATGAACCGTCCGAACACGGATGTTCTGGTGGAGAAAACAAACAAACGGAGTCACAAGGTTAGAACCAGAAAAAAGAAACAAGTCAACTTTTGTGTTTTTAAATCAGTAAACGTGTTTTTATGTGCACCTGCATAACATGTTTTTGGCCACTTGGGGGCAGCAGAAACAAGTTGTGGACACAACATTGACATATTATCACTTTTTAACTTGATAGGCCAAACAGTTTCCTATTTACACTTTCATTCAGCAGACAATGAGTGGTGTCAGTACAACGGCGTATTAGGGCCATTGTATGTAAAAAAAAAAATGGATACAGAGCAGGAGGAGGAGGATAACATTCAGAGAAATAAAGTCAGAATTTATGAGAAAAATAACCACAAATTTATAAGAAGTAAACAGTGAAATATCTGAACGGCTCCTAAAACAGTTGAGAGAAAACACACGTATTTGATGTACAAAACTTGTGTAGCATAATAAACATAGATCTGGCTCGCTCGCTCGCTTTAATGCTACACTGGTTACAGAAAATGACCCAAACAAAGTTGTCGCTCTTCAGTACACATAAAAATGGCCGCCGCTCTGTCCATCCTGTTGATTCTAATTCATATTCTATTTCTATGTTTGAACAGTGTTTGTACTCACTGACCAACCGGTTAGCTTTAGGAATCTAAAACGTATCCAACACAAACAAACATCAGTCTCAGATTAAAACACCAGGTTCAGAAATCTCCACACACACCCTTTGTGATCCTCAACATGACCAAACCTGTGTGTCAGCTTCTCCGAGTAAGGTTTTTTTTTATGTGGCTACCGGCTAAGCAATTGGATCTGAAAGCCGCCACTGTGTTCACTCTGACTCACTCGCTGTTGTTTGGACTGTCGAAACATCGTCCCGATGCTGTCTAACAGGAACATCCAGCCACGCTGACAGATCTGTCCTGCGGCTGCCGCAGTCGCCTCGCCTGGTAATGACAGGCTGGGGAATGCTGGTGAATGACAGGTGTGTGGAGCTAATGTCAGACTTAATCCACTAAAAGGCTCCTGCCAATAGAAGAAAGGTCAATGCCAGAGGCGAAGCTTCCTCCGGCAGGAAACACTGGTGGACTACGAATATACCAAAATACTGGCGGAGGAGCGGGAAGATGGATTTAACAAGTTGTACATTTTATGTGTGGTACATTGTGGCTTCTCTCTCTGTCCATTTTGTTGACTAGACAGGAAGTAATCAACATCAAACCCTACGCAGTAATATCTAAATCTTAAAATCCTCCTTCATATTTCATATCAGATGAAAGACGAATTATTTAGAATTAGACAAGAGGGAGTCGATAAAGGTTGCTCATGTTGCTCACAAGTTCTCACTTGGATGACTGAGGGAAATGAATGGAGTGAATTTAGGCTTTATTCTGTTTTAAGGGGTAAAATAACATGTTTCTCACATTGTGTGCAACTTTGAGGTCTGACAAAAACATTTTCCCTGCGCATGAGACATATGCAAAAAGGCTGTTTAAAAAAGAAAAAAAACTATTTTAAGTCTATTATTGTTTTCATCCATTTTATTTAGTCTTCTTTGCTGCCTTTTGTTTTGGCTCATTGCTGTTTCTTGGCACATTATACCATCTGTAGATCAGTGGAGTAGCACGTGACCACTGGCCAGAACGTCACAATGTGAGGAACCTCATAAAAATGTTGATCCACAGCTCAAAGAGTGGACAAAATATCCACAGGGTTCCTTTAAAATCAGGTAACATTGCTTTTCAATTTTGAGATTTTGCTTCTCATGTCTTCTTTCAGTATGTTCATTTTACTACTTTGTCTATTTACATCTGTAGATTTATATAAATATATATATATATTTATGTCTGCTTTATGTCCGTTTATGTTCTGTAAATGTATGCAAATTGGCACATATTTAATAAGATAATGCCTCATTTACATATTTAAACAGGACATTTCTGAAAACTTGTAAAATGAAAAAATGACTATGTGTAGAAGTTATAACCTAAAGAGACTGTTTGTTTATGTTATAAGCCAGACATGTAATAAGACATATATACAAACAGTCTGCTTGGAACAATAACGTGAATATGCAAATTGTGTTGATTTCAAGTTGTCCTGCTGGACATTAGACGTCTCCTACTTCACTGCAAAGTCTCTTCCAGTTTCTACATCACACTCGTACGAGTTGCAAGTTGGACCACGAATTGACTTCCAAACTATTTGTGACGTCACAAATGGTACTCGTTGGTCCACCACTTAAAATCAGATTTTGAATGAGCACAAACGTCATTCTGCAGGAAAAGAAGAACACGTTTTACTCTCAGGTGAATTTACGTCTGTGTTTGTTTGGTAGAGGATTGTTGATTTAATGAAACGCAGACACCGCCCATGCATGATGCTTCCAACAACAACAAGTACATTTTTGTAAGGTATGTCAGCTGTTATTGAGAATGAGAGAAATCTATTTGGATTTAGGAACAGAAAACTGTCATGGTGGTGGGGCCACCTTTAAAATAAAATTCAACTGACACTGACATTTATTTTGAAAGGCTTTTCGTTTTCAACCTTCACCAAAGTTGTTGTTCTGTTGGAACAACGATTTTAACATAAAAAACAAATGTGTGGGTTGTGATGCCGTCACACCATGTAACACATGTGTCATAGTTTGAGCCCATTGCTCCAAAGTGAGACTCTAAAATACACTTTCAATAGATTTTCTCTGAGCTTTGTCAGAATATTTCTTCCAAAAGACACTTCGGTCCCACTTCACTGCTTTTAATGTGTGAAAATAGAATATTGTTTCACTAAACCAGACTTAGGCTGTCTTTAGCGTCGGATGGACGCTATGGATTGTGGGTAATTCCCTCAAGCAATGTTTGCAGAAATGCGGACTAACAGAAAGTGCTCATGAAGGGCTCAAAACGTCTGCGACAGAGTCGTCAAACAGTTGACGACCTGACAGCAACAGCCCTTTAAGTCCTGCGAGTGTGGAGATTTGGGATTCGGCCATGTTGTGTTTTCCTCACCTTGAGGTCTTGGACGTTGATGCCCACCCTCTGTGTCATGGTGAGGAAGCTCTTGAACTGGGAATCATCCAGCAGGATGTAGACCACCACTCCCCTCAGCGTGGCAGTGACGATCTCTTTGAAAATGTCCACGTCAGTGAAGACGTCCATCGCAACGGCAATAACCTGGAGACATGATAAAGATTTGGGAAAGCTTTGAATACAGAGACATCATGCAGTCCCAAAGATTCAAAAGTTATTTAAATTATTTGGTTATTATATAAGTGACAGGTACAATACAAAAGTTCTACCAAGAAAATCTATTTTAAAACATTTAAAAAAAATTTTAAAGTCCAGATTCCTCGAGATTCCTCGCCTTTCAAAACAGATTGAAAAATACTTCTGCAGCAGAAGAAGAGGAAGGCTAACCATGTTGTGAAAGAGTTAACTCATCCTTCCTGCAGATATAAATCTTTACGAGGTAAATCCTTAATCAGACATGTTGCATCAGATAGATAAATCAAAAGAGGAGTGGTTCTCTTTGCAAAAAAGAAAAGCTCCATTAAAATCATGTCAGAAGTCAGATTTTGTTTTTGTATGTGCTTAAATGATGATCGTACCGAGTTTTAATCATTGTTTACAATCCATGAATACATTGAACTGTGCACATCACTGCACGCATTTCATCAATCATTTTCAGCTGCTGGATCTCTGTGGAGGGAAAGCTCACCTCCTGCACACTCACACACACACACACACACACACACACACACACGCCCTGCTGTATATCTGAACTATTCGTTTCAGCTCCGGTCGTCGTCACAACGTGCAGAGAAACATTCAAGCAGAGACACGTTGGCTGATTAATGTCATGTGTGTGAAAGTGAAGTGGCCTTTGCGTTAACCTTTTCACACTCTAATCACAGCTCAGTGTGCAGAGTAACGTGCAGCCTGTTCTATTGAATGTACCTCCTGTAGTGGTAAGATGTTCCATCGTCTATTCTTTGAACAGGAGGTATGACTAACTCGCCCTGAGGTGCTTACTTTCTCCTGCTAGTCGGTACTCTGCCAGCTGAAAGTCACAGTTCTCTCTCACGTTCTCTTCACAAAATGACTTCTGCTGCTCAGCTTTCTGTACAACTAGTGAATGTTGTACATATATATATATATATATATATATATATATATATATATATATATATGTAGTTTACCTAAATCTGCTGTCCAATAACAGCTGTCTAATGGTGGTAGAAGCACTCAGATATCATACTTAATAAACGTGTAATTATCATTTTACCACCATGAGTGAGCGACTGCAGGACCTGGAGAGCTGCACAGGCTCTTACATGAGGACTGAGTCAGATGACGTGCATCTATTCAGACCGTGTGATGTGTTTCTGCATGTTTTCATTTGAATGGAGCACCTTGGAAACTAAAATGCAGGAATTTCCTGGTTTAAAAAAAAAAAATAGAAAAAGAAGGAAATTACAGACAAAATGATTTTTTGAAAATAAAATGAAAACAAAAGGTTTTCTCTCTGTCACTAAGCTCATGACTGAGTGAGGGAAACGCAGATGAACTTCTGGCTCCTTCACCATCACATCACTGCTGAAGGAGAAGCTCGGCTGACAGCTCACTGAGGGAGACTCCTCTGCTCAGAGAGACGCTGCTCTATGACGTCTTCACCTTTATACTTGTACTGTATGAGTATTTACACTTTATGCTGCTTTATACTTCTCCTCCACTAAAATACAGCAAATGTACTTTTCACTCCGCTATACATTTATATGAGCTTCTTTACTTAAAAAAACATATATGTTTTCATGACATGGGGTAGTACTACACTACTAATCTACCCACTACAAAGTACCTTTAATTGGCTTCATGTTGACAAACTGGACTTTGAAAGAAACCATTCTGCATAATGAGTCATTTTAATTGTGACGGGGTATTTTTAGAATGTGGTAGTACTACTTACACCTCAGTAAACGAGGCCTACAATGTGCTGCGTATGCAGAGAAATATGTAGCGTGATGTGTATTTTCTTCTGTGCAGAGCAACACCTTCCATTGTGTGTTATTAAACACTATTGTCCTCAGTGTGAAGCATGTGCACCAAAGACAGGCAGATGAATCGGTGCCATTGGTCCCCCTCGATGGATTACATGACTCTGACGTCACCTCTCACAGTGTTTATTCCAAGTATTCAACAGTATTGTGTTCTCACCTGGCTCGCCTCCTGGATCTGTTTGCGAATCACTTCTTTGATGGTCGGCGTGTTTTGCCGGGGCGGGTTGAACAGCAGGCTGATGCTGGTGTCCTCGCTCTCCAGGGACACCTCGGGCCAGCCCAGGTCCAGGTCGGGCACCTCCTCGTCCGACTCGGTGGGGAAGTAGGTGGAGGGGCCGGCCTCGTCCGTGACCCGTTTCCCCTCCGAGGGGTCGTCCTCCTCCTCAACCGGTAACTCTGCATTGTCAAAGATGAACAGAATCTCTTCCTCTGACAGAAAGTGGCTGATCTGCTCGGCTCGGAGGAACTCCTCGTAGGCCTCTTTGCCTCCACACAGCAGGGCATAAATGGCCAGGCGGTAGGACTCTTTGTAGTGTGGCTGGATGTAAACCGGATCGCTGTCTTCTTTCAGGGAAGACAGGCAGGATAGATTGGACTCCATGGATGCCAGATCCCCTCCTCCGAGTCTCAACGCGCAACAGGCCTCTCCTTCACCTTCAGTGGGACAAGCTGTGTGGGACAGTTAAAACGTGCAGATGTTCAGACTAAAGCCTAACCTATAACGAAGCAACACACTGAGTGAGAAAAAGCAGTTTACATATGTAAAGTGACAATCTTGAAACCTGTCCCGCAAGTCCGATTTCCCACAAGTAGGTAAACAGTACATGAGGTGACAGTATGATTCTCAAACAGACTTACTTCATGACTGGAAGCAGAAATCCATGCAGAGTCCTGAACCTTGAAGAAACAGCTTTAAAAAAAAACAAGACACAAAGTCAAACCCTCCAGTGAGCCTTTGTGTGTGTGTGTGTGTGTGTGTGTGTGTGTGTGTGTGTGTGTGTGTGT
>NW_022280156.1:405022-424380 GCF_004355925.1 Anarrhichthys ocellatus | reverse complement strand
TGTGTGTGTGTGTGTGTGTGTGTGTGTGTGTGTGTGTGTGTGTGTGTCCTCTCTGCAGCACGAACCAGCCAGCAGCACTAAAGGTGTGACAAATAACTCGCCGTACCTGGCTCCACAGACTGCTCACAAGACTGTAACAAGCCCCGCCCATCTCTGCTCACCTGGGTTTCGGTGAGCGGGAGCAGGTTTTGTTTATCCGTTCAGCTGTCAGGCTGACAGACAGCAACAACACAAAACGTGCACATGTGGGAATCATGTTACCTTCCTGACATTTGTAATTTGTAAACCCTTGTAAGCGTTTTGTCATCTCATGTTCGATTGTGTAGTTTTGTACACGGAGAATGAAACGCTGCACAGCGGTTCAACCGGCCTGACAAAACACAGAGCGAGTTAGACAGTCAGAATGTACCGTGAAACAAACTGAGAGCTAAATAGGAACAACTCCCCGTTTCATAACAATGCAGCCTGCAACAAGAATTAGCAGGAATTAGGCTACCAGGCAACGTGTTGCTTTAGCAAAGCTCGTCTTCACACTTCACAATGGAAATAGAAGGTTAGTCCAGAATCGGTTTGAACCTCTTTAATCTCAGCACTGAATAGACTGCAGAGGGCCCGAAGGAAACTCTTAGGACCCGTTTTTACAGATGGCTTTTATGTGAAGTCGTGTTTTTACGGCCTTACTGCTTTATTTGATCATTATTGTGTTATTTCTTAAGTTTGTTCCTGTTGTATTGATTGATTTGTAATCTATTCTTTTATCAGGTTTAACTCTCATCTCAGATTGTCTCGCTCTGTTGGGCCTCATGTTGAGATTTGTTGTTTTTATTGCTTTGCTTTCTCTGTCAGCACTCTGTAAACTCTGTTTCTAAAGGTGCTCTATAAATAGTTAGTATTATTAATTCTTCTTCTTCTTTTGGGGCCAAAACGTATACGGTATTTATATCTGTTAAAATAGTTGTTATTGAAGGAAAGAAGAAAAAAACATCAATATAACAGCTGAATTAAAATGAATAAAGAGACTGGATGAACCACAAAGACATCAGGAGGAGGTTGAGAGTTTATTGCTATCACAAAGCATGGGGGGGGGGGGGGGGGGCACACACAACATGTCACAGACTGACCTCTCTGGCACAGAGACCAGGGCAGGAAGTGAATTCGTTTTTATTCCAACTGATGAAAGCTACCAGGAGACAAAAGCAGTTGATGAGGAAAACATCACAAAAACAATAATCTGGTATCTGGTGTTGATGTCCCACCCAGGTCCTGACACAACATGACCCCAGCGCCCTGGTCACCCACTCTACAAGGTACTTCCTGTTTATGACAACTTTGATCTTATATCCAGAGGTTTGGTCATCGTAAACGGCTCACATCTGGGAACACTGTGACGTCACTACAGACGGGGTGAGAAGCAGAATCGGGTCAAACTGAAAGTCATCCCACCCGACATGTCGGTGATAAAACAAGAAACTTTGTGCCGATAACTACGATGAGTAGGTTTGGGTTAAGTGGAACCAGAAAGGACAGTTTGGGTGATGACTTTACAGTTTGCGTACGACCTGTCTGACCGTCTGACTCCGTCATAGTGATGTCACTGATAAGAATGAAATTGTGCAATTAACAGGAATTATCCTTCAACGTCCACAAACACTTTCTTTAACAGGCGTTCCACTTACGTTGCAAAGTGGAAGGTGCAGCTTTTAAAACACTGAACATAAACATCTAAACATCTACCCTTTGTTTCTTTTTGGGGTTTTTTCTTCGTTTTTTTGCACCTCTTCCCCCCCCCGACTGTGTCAAAAGCACAGCGGCAAAATCTACTGAACGTTAAGTCTCTCTTTTGGTATCTCTATAAATATCCTGCAACTAGAACACAGAAAAACTTTGCAAGTGGTCGACCAGAAGTTCACAAAGTGGGACTTTTAACAGTGACTACATCTACATAAACCTTAACGCCTCCTGGCTTCACACTCATGCTCTAAATCAAACCGTTTCCCCCCCTTTAGACGTCACTGCCGTCGTCTACTTCCTCGGTGGGGTCGGAGACTTCATGAATCTGGGTGGGGTGGGCGACTTGGCGCCACGAGATGGAGTCGGGGTCGGAGACTTCGGGGGCGGAGACTTCGGGGGCGGAGACTTCGGGGTCGGGGTTGGAGATTTGGGGACCGGGGTGGAGGCTGGAGTCGGGCTCTTCATGAACGCTGGGGTCTGGGACTTAGAAGGGGTGGGGGTCGGGGTCTTGGAGGGCGTGGCTGGGGTCTTTGGCGGTGCGGGCGTGGTTGCAGGCGTGGCTGCAGCCGTTTTGGGCTGTCCCAGTTTGGGCTCGGGTAACTTCTCGCCCAGCCTGTAGACGCTGACGGTGATCTCGACGAACTCGCCGCCGTACTTGTTCCTTACGTTGATGCTGTACTTGCCGGAGTCGTCGGGGGTGACCTTGTTGATCACGAGGCTGGAGAACTTGCCGCCCTCGAACGTGACCCTGGTGTGCTCGTTGGAGGCGACTTCCTGCTCGTTCTTGAACCAGGAGACCTCAGGGGTCGGCTGGCCCCACACAGTGCAGGTCAGGCTCAGAGACTGAAGGGGGACGAGAGGCAGCTCAAGTCAAAATGTATTCAAAATGCAGGTTCGTACCAAAAACCATTAACCCTAGGTTAAGCCCCGCCCCCCGGCTGCTAGTCCGTCGAGCTGTCAGAGCTACGTTACCATGGAGCCCACATTGTCACTAACTGCACTCACTGAACGAATATCATCTAATGAAGGGAATCTGAAACCACTGATGGATCTATGGAGCCGAGCCGGACAGTTGTTGGACCCTGGTGGGAGCCGGACAATGCTCTGATTGGCCAGTCTGCTTTCGAGGGGTGGGACTTAGCGAAGGGTCAATTAAAGGGCCAGTTAAACTAAACAATAAAAAAAACACTAGAAGCTAGAACTCTGGTTCCCAACATAGGGGAACTGCACCCCAATTATTAAACAAAATCCCATTCACCTCCATTGTACTGGGGTGACTCCATCACATGAAAGCTAAAGTAGCTGCATGGCTGGACACCAGAACAAGAGCCGGTGACGACCCACAGAGCTCTTTTCTACATTTAGTTTGTTCCTGCGCTGCTTCATACAGTAATGCCACCAACTGCTTGTAACGACGTAAACAAAACCCCGAAAATATAATGTATGACGATGTCATGTTACATATTATTAACACTGTATCAACGTGTTTAACATCCTCACCTTGTCTTCCATGATAGTGACCACGTCAGGCAGACCACCGAGCACTCTGCCACGGTCTGAGGAGAGACAACAACACGCATGTTACTTACTGACAAAGAAGTAAAACTCTACTTTAGTGGAGAATATCTGTTTGCTTTGTGAAGTCATGTTAGACTCCACCTGTCTCAGTGCAAACAAGGTGGAGATGCTCAGCGGGAGAAAGAGGAGCAAATGTAAAAACTCTTTGAACTTTAACATTCATTCTGCTTTAAAAGCAAATAACTCGTCTTTAAAAACATCATGACGTGATCCATGAAGATCAGAAAAAAAAATCCCAAATACGTCCCTTAAATGAAAAGCTGATGGAATAAATAATCTCTCACTAACAGTGTCGGCTTATTACATAATGATATACTCACTCTTCTCAGCAAATGCGGCTGCCCTAAAAGACAAAAGAACATAAATGTGATTGAAATGATTTGGACACAATTTAAAGATGCATGTTCACAAACTACCGTTTTCTCAAATAACTCACTTAAGTCTCAGGTACTCCTCATAGGCATCGGTGTACGCTGCAAAAAATATATAAAATTACTTTTCAAAGCCACCAAAGGTTTTACAGTTTTATATAAATAAAATAAATAAAATAAATAAATCATTTACTTATTTACAAAATAAATATAGAAATTAAAACTAATGGTTACGGAGTAAAAATAAAATAAAAAAGCAAAAATACCCTTCAATGTTACATGTTACAGATATTTCTCTACCTTGTCCGGAGAGGTCGAAGGCTCTGGTGTGCGTCTGCACGCCGTCTGAGATCTCGATGGAGTAGCTACCCTTCTCCTTGTCGGACGGATCACAGATCTGCATCCAGGCCATCTCCGCTGTGCCCCCGATCCTCATCTTCTCGGAGGAGGCGATCTTACTCTCCCTGCAGGAGTCACAGGAGTCACTGCTCAACACTCATGACGCGAGAGCAAACACTGAAACGTCTGCAGTGCAACAGACTTGCTTGATGTATATTTGTAGTAATGTGTTTTTGTACATGAAAGCTAGTTTTATTCACAGAGATATTCTGTGTTTTTGTACCAGACTGGTTGAAAAATATCACTGCACTAGGAAGTCTAGATACTGATATTTGGCATAAAACAGAGCTCGACAGCTGGCAGAACATTGTTACACAGCTCCAATCCGGTACACTGGTGATGTACCAGGTGGAGTCATATATATTGAATTAAACTGTACTTGTGTTTCCAGACGGTCTTCATCTCCTCCGTGTAGTAGTTCATGTAGCACTGCAGCCTGATGCCCTCTGGTGTACACTGCAGCACCAGCTCAGAGGCAGACGCACCTGGAAAACAATCAGCCCGAATTTACAAAGGCTGCACTTGCAGCTGTTAGACTACTTTAAAGTAGACACTGTATTTACATTCAGCAGTTCCTGCTGGGGAATGGCTGCTCGGTTAAATATTGTCACGTTTGCATGTTGTTGTGTGTTTTACCAGTCGAACACATTGATCACATGCTGTCATGCAGTGAAAAACACAAGGGAACAAAGATCGAGACGATGTTTTTATCCGCTCATCACACTCACCAGCATTGTGGGCGAGGGCGTTGATGATGTCGTCAAACACTGAAAATCAAAGACGGAGACAAAATACGTGATATTATAATATATTAAAACAGCACTTAATGACATTGCTCTTTAACTGAGCCTCTTTCTCGCACCGCTGCTCACATGCTTCACATTTAGTCCCACACGCTGTTTTTAAATGACCGTTCTCTTTATATTGATCGTCAATAACCAATAAAACAGTCACGTTTTACAACACGTCCACCGGCTGACAGCTAACGAGCAGACGAGATATTCTAATTTATGGATGAATAAAGTTAAAACTATAGACCACAATAAAGAAAAAAAGGAAAAGTTAGACGAGAAATAATAAAAACAGACGATTAAAAGATATGATAGGAAAAGAAAAATAAATAAATAAAAATAGTAGAGGAGTGGGTTTCTTTTTTGGTTGATCTTTTAAATAGTTTGCTTTCTCTGCAACACAAAGCACTTCATCTTTATTTAAATTATTTGTTAAATGTAAAGCACTTTAAACTGCATTGTATGAAAGGTGTCAATCAAATCAAGATTATTAATATTAATATTATTATTACCTTTGCCTGAAATGTCAAACAGAGACGTGTCCTTTCCTCTGTCGTCACTGAGCACGGCCTTGAAGACGCCCTGATCCTTCCTAGAAAACTGAGGAAACACAATATTATAGTTTCAACAAGCAGCAGTAACATAAAACAGAAATATCTGTTTATTATAAAAACTAAATATAAATATAAAGCTTGATGAATAAAATACATTACAGTGTGGTTATCTAATTACAATGAAGCAGTAACGGTGAAAATACACGTAATCATTAAGACAGCTGATTGTGTAATCAGATATTTGACATGTTGTATTTCATGGGCTGTCGGTTCATCTATTGTATATATTGTTTATATTTCAAACTATTTCAGGTGAACAAATGTGCATTAAAGCTTTAGCCAAAACATTTTTACAACCCCAGGAAACGGTGTATACATACGTATATCTATATATATCTATATCTATATATAGATATATATAGTGAGAATGAATGTACTTTGGTGTGGATGCTGCAGTAGTTACCAGATGGATGGGAAGAGCACAGGCTCCGGACACGACATTGGGAGGAGTTTCTGGAACAATCTCATCATCCTCTTTGAACCAGTGGAAGGACGTGTCCTTCTTCACATTGGCCACCTAACAAACACACAAACACACACACACACACACACACACACACACACACACAAGGATTAGTTTCAGTGAGAGAAAAAGAAGCGATAGGAAAGATTGTTTAGAGATAGTGATTTAATGTTTACCTTGCAGGCGAGCATAACAGTGCAATCCTCAGTGACAGTGAAGTACAGATACTCAGAGAAATGTGGACCTAAAATGAAGAAGTGGGATCATTTAAATTAGGATTTTAAGACATAAAGAGCAGCAATAAATTAAATAAAAACACTATGTACACTCCTCCTAAATGTGCTCTTTTAAATCATATTAATATTTACTTTTTAAATATGCATCAAAATACACAAAAGTGATGAGACCAGAACAAAATGTATTTTGCACATCCTTAAAAATTCCTGCATCCAACCCAGAGATGAACCCCTTGTCTGTTTGCCTGTAGCGTGATTACACACCAGACTAAGACTGACAAACACTGCGATGTGTTCGGAGGAGATGACGAATGTCTCAGAAACACAATTAACGCTGACGAGCAGTTTGTGCTCCGAAGAGCTTCTGTCTGTGTTTGGGGACGTTTGGGGCATAACGGTAGACGTGGTGACGGGTCGCTACCTTGCTTCCTGATGTGCTCTTTCCTCTGGAAGTCGGCCTCCTTCAGAGCAACTTTGAACGCTGAAACAGGAAAACACAAAACACGAGTCACGATCAATACATACGGAGAATGTTCAGTGGTGGACGAAGTACTCAGACCTTGTACTTTAGATAATCTGAGCTACCTTTAGTACTGTTGGGTAGTTTAATCCACAACAATTATTCTGTAATTACTCATATTTTATAAACGAAGCATCTATTTTGTGTGTAAACCAGTAAATAAGGCCGTCAGATAAATGTAGTGGACTAGGAGTACAAAGCAGCGTAGAATGAAAATACTATACTTTTATGAAAGTTATACTTAAGTAGTACTTGTGCAAATGGAATAAGTTACTTTCCACCACGGATTTAATTTAATGTAAACATACAACAAAAACAGCTGGTATAATATGAGCCAATATTAAATATCTTTCAATTTGACTGTTTTCATTCCCAGAATGTTCAAGTATTTTATCTCCGACCAAAGATTTTTCTATGACAAACCTCTGCAGCAGCATTTTCATTGTTTATTTATTTCTCTGTCACTACAATAGCTCATATAGTCGTATACTGTAGGCTGACAATCATCTGTAAAGTAAACAGTTAACAACACATTATTTAGTTTAGGAAAACGTCAGTGTGCTAGAATGTATATATATATATATGTAATTCATATTTACATTTAAATCCATTTTGACACAAATAAATCTCAAAAAAGTGAATAATTCCATATGAATCATACATGAACTCACATTGTAATGTGATGTTTATCTCATAAATGAGATTGTGCTAACGTGACTCAGTTAATGTGAGTGATGCGCGGGCGGAGGAAGCCTCACCGTCTCCCACCAGCACCAGGGAGCTCTGGGTCTTGGCCTTGCCGTCGTGGATCTGGACCGTGTAAGTTCCCTCGTTGGCTCTGGTGAAAAGATCCACCGTCATCTGGATGACTCCTGAGGCCACGTCGTGGCTGATCTTGATGCCCTGAGAGGAAAACAAGGACGATAATTACATCTACTGTACACCAAGAATCTCCTTCATCTATCATCTTTACATCTGATATTCATGAAGTCAATCGCTGTTACAGCCTCAAGTCTGAGACTTACAACATATATTTTTAATGCACATAATAAACAGCTGCAATTACACTAACTTTGAAACGTAGTCAGTATGAATGTTACCTCCCCAGTTTTGACCTCCTTGTCGTTAACGATGAACCTGTAGGATACAGAGGGGGACAGTTTGACGGCCTGCACCCAGAAGCGGACGTGACCCTTCTCCAAGATCTCGTAGTTCAGGCCGTGCTTCAGAGGAACAACTGCTCAGAAACAAACGACACACAGAGATTAGGATCCTTAGGAAGCAGTGTTGATATTAATTGATACAGGATGTGTGCCGCTGGTGCACAATACTCACCGGGATGTCTGATGGCATAGCTGAGCTCCAGCATCGTGTTCAGGGCTGCAGAATGGATTCAAGACAACAAACATGAGCCGCAAACAAACAACAACAACAACAACAAAAGCCTAACTAGACGGACTGAAAAGACGTACCGTCCTCAGTCAGCGTGTGGCTGGCAGAGACTCCGTCTGTGTC
The DNA here is from genome assembly GCF_004355925.1 of Anarrhichthys ocellatus. Classification (NCBI taxonomy): domain Eukaryota; kingdom Metazoa; phylum Chordata; class Actinopteri; order Perciformes; family Anarhichadidae; genus Anarrhichthys; species Anarrhichthys ocellatus. The sequence continues at coordinate 416,162 of NW_022280156.1, read as the reverse complement.
GGTGACGGCCACAGAGTATCTGCCCAGGTCGTCTTTGTCCGGGTTAGTGAACGTCAGTCTGGAGCTGAGAGACAAACACAGCGACTATAATTATCTAATAAGGTCAAAACATTAAAGCATCAACTCTACAAGAAGAAAAAACCTAAAAAAATCCTAATTTCAACACAGAGTTTGCAGCGTTTTCTTACAGCAGTTCAGTGTAATGCAGAATCACAACATGTTTATGGTATCGAAAGTTGTTTTGTTTGAGAAAAATTATTTCATTCAGTTTTGTCATATTTTTCTGGGCTTTATTTTACGGATCCGTACTTTCTTCTGAATATTCTGATAATTTTCCGAGAGGTTTGAAAAAGTAATTATATGTAAAATAGAGACACGGGTTCAGTTTGTACACGTCTAGTTAATTCATTCCTGTTAAATGCTAAGCTAACGTAGCCTAGAGTCTTTCAGTGAGACTGCCACACAGTGTAGAAATACTCTGTTACAAGTGAAAGTCCTGCATTCAAAATACTACAGTATAATAGTTTATATATCTATAACAACACGTATTAATTTACCAGTTGAGTACTTTCCACCACTGGTGGATACACAGGTCAATATATATAGAGAATAACGTTTAGAACTTTGTCTCTTTTTTTCTATAGTGACAAATTACAAAGTTCTCTAAAGGAAATGTTTTAGAAATTATGAGGAACTCATTGTAAAATAATCATGAAATACACTTTTTGCAAATTGCTCTGGTAAATAAATAAGCTCTAATTAATGAGTTTTTTTTTCACAATGTCAGCTTGTACTATTGTGGCTGAAACTAAAAAAAAGAAAAATAATCAGATGTTGAACATCACATAAGAGCAAATAATGCATCCTGAGAATCATTGAATTATCTTCTGTTTGTTTGTGAACAACAGGAAACAGGATCCTGTTTGGTGAGGAGACGCTGACCGAGAGCAAACCAGACGGAGACCAGACTGTTTGCTGTGTTCATGAGTCTCTCTGTGCAGTAAACTTAATTCTTTACTGTGAACAAAGACATAAAACACCGGAGCTCCTCCCGCGACGGGTCGAGGATAACGACGAGCTTACGTTCTGCCCTTGACGGTGGCGGCGACCCTGGGGCAGTCGCCGATGGCTTTGTAGTTCTTCGACCACACGAAGTTGGACGTCTCAGAGACCTCACAGGCCTCCAGAGACAGGAAGACGTCTCCGGTCACCTCGTCCACGCCGGCCACAATCTCCTGAGTGCCTGTGAACATGAAGCGTTTATATGTCTTAAGTATAACACTCTGGTCCACATCCAGCTGGAACGTATTGTGAGGGGATTTGGGGTATTTCTTTGCACCTCAGTTAGCTGAGTGAAGATACAGGATTTTCATATTATTCCTTTATAAATACTGCATGTACAAATCAAGTATACTAGTACAAGTACTGTGCAAACAAAGTTTTCTAGGAAAATATTTCCTGAACACATTTAAGATTCAGTCCAGTAAGTCCAAAAACTGATGTAACACAACCAGGGTATCAAATAGGAGTTTACTTTACAAGGTGTGTAATAAAGTAGTAGTTAACACTTCTTGACTTACTGCTTTCAGATAAAATGCTTTGTTAATATATTGACACATTGTTTAGGAGGGATGTCAGTCCAACACTAAAACTGTGGTTTCTGCATTTTTAGGTCAATGATTTGCTGTTTGGGTAGCACTTTACATTAAAGCTTGGTAATAACGTGGTAATAGCTCGATAGTAAAGAGGTAATAATGAAGTAATAACTAGGTAATAGCTTGATAATGAAGAGGTAATAATGAAGCAATAACTTGGTAATAGCTTGATAATGAAGAGGTAATAATGAAGTAATAACCAGGTAATAGCTTTGTAATAACACTAAGTATATCTGGAGAACATCAGACTGAGATTTATGTAAAAAGGGCCTAAAGAGTAATAATGCGGACCCACATTTAAAGACAGCAACAAAACTAAATAATATTTTGGTAACAGTATAGTAACCTGCTAACAATAAAATGATTTAAAATGGTAACATGGTGACATTAATGGGTTAATAACCTGACAATAATGAGGTAATATAGGTGACAATATTAAAGGATACTACATGAACATTCTAAGACGTCAGAATTGATAATTACCATATTATAATAAGATTCAGTTCTGAACCTTCCCTTTTGTTTTTTAATTAAGGTTACAGATGAAAACAGATTCTGTGTAATGACCATGAATCAGGACGGCAAAATGCTCACCTACCTTCGTGTTTATAATATGAATCATAGCGAATTTTTATGAGTAATTTAACTACATCTTTGTTATGAAGTGGCAGTTATGTTGATATCTGTAAGAAAGCTGTATGTGTTTGGTGAGTTGTAGTGACGTAAAGTACAAATACAACACATTCCCTGACGTGTTAACAGGTATGTTGTTGGTATAAAAGGTGCGACACAGAATAAATAGGTAGACGTGAGCAGTGTTCAGCTGCTGTTACCTGGAAGAGTTTTGGCACAGACGGGCTCAGACAGCCGGGAAGGTTTCCCGACACCTTTTGCACTGACGGAGCGAACTCTGAACACGTAGGTTTCTCCTTCCTCCAGACTAGTCACCTGCAGCAAACCATTGAAACACCTTTACGGGCTTTACATGGAAGTTTTCAATGCATTCAAACCTTCTCTCAACATGTCCGTTTGGTGGTTTTTTTATTTGCTGCAAAAGCAAAACAAGCCCGGTGAAACGAGGGCTATCAGAGGAGAAGCCAGCTGTAGACGTATCGGCTTTATAAAAGGTCTCACTATTTTCAGTGTTCTGTTTTCTGTTGCAAAGTCGCAAAAAAGTCTCATTATGAAACTTATTAACTTCTGTTTGTCGTGAAGAGGTTATCGATATTAAATTCAGGTTCCTCACAGTAACTGTAAGTTGCAGCATTGTCTCCAGTCGGACCGTCGGTCTCCTACCTTCAGGTAACGTTGGCTCACAGCCTCCTGAGTCAGAGTGACAAACTCTGACGAGTCCTTCTTGGCCATGTCCACCAAATAGCCAGAGACTGCAGCGGCTCCGGTGTAGACCGGAGCCTTCCACAGGAGGACCAGGGACTGACCTCTGACCTCGCTGAAGCTCAGGTCGTAGGCTGGGCCTGGAGGATAGACACAACTTAACAAACACGTGAGCAGAACCGAAGAGGAAAGACGTCTGCCTTGGAGTTCTGTCGCTGCAAAAAACCCACTCAATGTCCTACTTGTTGGAGAGTTGCTCTGGTGTATTTTCCTTTCTTTCTTACTAACACTTTAAAAACATAGGATCCAGGTAATTACAGGAACAGTACGTCAGCGTTATATATTGTTTCAGCGGCAGTGATGGTTCTCCCACCTGGCTCTTCCATGGTCCAAGCTTCACACTTGATCGGGGCGCTGGGAGCCGAGGGCACGCCGACACCGGCCATGTTAGCGGCCTGGATCTTGAACTCGTAGAAGATTCCCTCCGTCAGATTGTCAACCTGAAGGAAGGAAGGAAGGAAGGAAGGAAGGAAGGAAGGAAGGGAGGAAAGAAGGAAGGAAGAAAGAAAATATTAGTTCATATTCATTTATTTAAACTTAATTCTATAATTTAGTGTCAGACTGAAGCCACTCACGGTGCAGATCCTCTCCGTGACGGCCGACAGGTTCACCTCCTTCCACGTCAGAGTGTCGGCGTTTCTCTTGTCGATGTAGTAAGCGTTGATCTTGGAGCCGCCGCAGTGTTTGGGACGCCTCCAGGCCAAAGTCATGGAGGAGCCGTCGCAGCTCACCATGGTGATGCCGAAGGGAGCGCTGGGGGTCGCTGAGTCACATATAATGTTTCATGTTTAATATGAGATACTTTATACAGAGATACAGATGAGAAAAAACATCTGTGTTTCATTATTTCACTTCACCGTGAGAGTAAAAGTGTCCGTGATGTATTATAAACATACTTATAATCTGCTTATAGCACTCTGTACTCAATAAACACAATAATCATAACATGTTATGAACCATTTTATAATGACTTACAAGTGTCAAAATCCTTTATACTTAATTGCTTGTCTCTCAGATGTTTTATTGTTGTTTTTAATAATTCCCATAGTTGTGATAGATTATAATCATTGTTATTATGTGATCATAAGTTACTCTGAGTGGTCATTGTTTGCTAAAAAGAAAAACAATATGAAAAAACTAAAACGATATTAAATCTGTGCAACAAAATAGAAAACGTTATAAAATGATTTATGAATGCTTTTAGTTACTTCTGTGACATTGAACATATGCAGTTCAGTGATTAAAGCACATAATGCAAAGTGAAAGTGGACAAAGTGGGTGAGTCAGGGGGGAGGAAATCATCTATTTGGTACGTACCATATTCCACCCCTTTGCCTGCATAGAATAATGAGATGAAGATATCATCATGTTTCTGACACTGCGGTGAACTCATCGCCTCTCGTTTTCAGCTGCATCTTCACCGAAGCAGTTTTTATTTTACACCCAACATGTCCTCAACATTTTAAAGCACTTTTTTTTAAGTCAAAGGCTTCTGCATACAAACAGAGTTTATGATAAACGTCAGGCCGCTCTTACCGAGCGCTGGCTCCACGGCGATGGGGGAGGACTCCTGAGACTCGTCGCTGAGGCCGAAGACGTTGGCGGCTTGGACGCGGAACGTGTAGCTCTCTCCTGGGATCAGACCGTGGACCACAAACCTGAGACACACACACACACACACATTCTAGTTTCCTTCACTGTCATGATACTCTTTAGTGCCTCGTAGTGTTGCCAAAACATTACTCATGTGTCTGCAAACTATATCTCTATGTAAACATTGTATTTTAATACATTACATATATATATATATTTATATTTAAAAGTGAGTCATATGCATTGACTGTGTTGTAATTCTACTATGTTGTTCATTCTGTACATCTATTGCACTTCTGTTCATCCCGGGAGACGGAGGTTGTGATTTGTGATATTGGACTTTACAAATGAAGCTCTATAGAATTGAATCACCTGGAGTGTTTGAAGGGCTTGTGGTTACAGGGGAACCAGTCCTTGGTTCCGACAATGCGGCCGTCGATGTAGTACCCCATGAGGTTCTTCAGAGTTTTGGGAGGCTGCCACTGCACAAACACAGACGACTTGGTGTTTCTGGTGGCAACAACCTGACCGGGAGCAGAGGGGACGCCTGTACCGGGGGGCGGGGGGGGAGAGAAATAATCATTAGATACTAGTGATGACACAATAATTATTCAAAAGGTTTATCATTGCCTTTAATTCATGAACATTGGACATCTAAAGTAAAAGGATCCACGAACATCTACATGAAGATATATGAACACGTCAGGATGATTCAGACAACCACGGGAACTGATCACTTGACCATCTATGCTTTCTGGAAGCAATGCACCGGCTCCCATCCATACGCACCATCACAGAACAGGAACAACTAATAACTTAAAGTTCCCCTGCACATACTGCAGGTTACTCAACGACTGCCACTTATAAAACATGCAAAAGGTTGCCTCAATGAACCGTGAGGCGTCATCACGAGCACAGACAAAGCGTGAGTTTGGGTCTGTGACACTGGGTTCAACACATGTGTGGTTCGTTTTAAAGATCCTGTGACAAAAGAAAAGCGTGAAGTTAGAGAGGATTTCATTTGAGGGATGCGAGTGAGACTGCGTGGAAAAACGCGTTTTTATTTAGAAATACTGCATTTGGTGAATAACAATTCATGCAGGCAAGCTAAAAAAAGAAAATCAGCATCAGATGAGTTGTGTTTCATGGAGAAGGATGTCTTAGATATATTTAAGTCTTGTTCTATATTTTAAGGCCACAATACAAAGACCTGTGTACTGAATACATGTTCTTGTGTCTCCTGCTCATCACTCACGGTTAGACCACACACACAGTGGACGAGTGAACTCATTTGTGACGTTACAACAGCGTGAAACAGTGTTGTAATTAAAATGTACATACCAACCGGCAGCTCGGTACCTGGAACATACAGCGATCCCCTTTTAACAAAAGCTCGATTAGATGATTTCATGCATTGTTTGCAGAAACGTTTGTGTGTTTGGAGTTCAGGATGTTTGCTGGAACTGTTGTGGTGCGTAAACAAATACAAAAGCGCTGTTTTAGAGGCACTTCCATCTTAAAAAGTACTAAATTCTGAGAGAGACTAGAGGCTGAATGAGGGGACACTGAGGGGCAAATTCAGCAGAATGGATTGCGGCCGCTGAAAGCAACATGAACTGCGGATCATTTGCAATCGCTATCGACCCGTCTCAAGGTCCGAGCACTGATGATATTACAGCGCTCATAAGGTATATAAAATATATAATTCTCTTTTTGTGTCAAAAAGTCCTATTTTGTCTAAAATTTCATTTCACTCCATTTCTTCCTCTCCGTGAGCCTCCTGCGGGAACAGATATACAAACAAACGTCCTCTTACTTCTGTTTGAATACCTGCTTTGTTCTCGTTTTGTTGGTTCTCAATGTTTTCTTTTAAATGTTTTTCTCTTCGATAAGAGAAAAGTTTACGAGAGGTCGGTTATTTTTCTCCTAATAGAAACTCAAGACAAAATATAAGATGCATTTAGTAGAACAAAGCACTGACACAAGAGGTGGAACATGAATATGCCTTCACTCAAGACCCTCTTTCAGTTCCACAGAGAGATGCAGGAACAATTTGAGGCGCCATCGGCACTAAAAAGAAATTCAAAGGTTTCTACTTAATGTGACTTATTGGAAGTATTAAAATACATAAATAGAACAGATAAAATGTTTGTATGTGTGCATATTTGGGTGTTTGTATGAAAGTGTCTGTGCACTGATGGCAGGCCTTACCGTCCTCGTCCACCTTCTGGACGGGCTCAGAGGGCGCCGAGGCCTCGCTGGAACCGTACAGGTTGACCGAGTACACTCGGAACTGGTACTTTTGCCCGTCTTGCAAATCAAAAACCGGGTAACGGGGGGAGTGCAGTTTGACTGCCGTGTTGATCCGCTGCCAAGCTCCAGTGCCTGCTAAGCACTGTGGGAGAGTCGAGGGAGGGGGGGGGGGGGGGGGGGTGGAAAATGTAGCACAAACAAAAAGAGGAGCTTCAGGGGGGGGGAGCTTGTGTCCTTGCATAGTTGGGGCTCAATTTTGGATTCGTTTGGTCTTACAGGGGCTCAAGTAAAGCATTCATATGAAGTGTGTGTGTGTGTGTGTGTGTGTGTGTGTGTTTTAGAATAACAATAATACTGACAGGTTTAGCAAGGATTCCTAAAACTTGACTGGGCTTAACATAAGATATATAAGCGGACCTTCGTATTCATGTTACCGGCCATATCAACAAGCGGAGCCCCAAAAATACAAGCGGCACATGACGGGTTTTTAGTGCTTTCATCTTCATAAACGTGTTGACTTTAAACTTGAGTTTCAGAGGTTAACGTGTTCTTTATCTTCACAGCAGCACAGAGCTTAACGGTGTGCTGCATCGATGGAAATGGAAAGCCCACAAGGTGGAGCGTCACACACCTTCTCGATGACGTAGCACAGCGGAGTTCGTCCGCGAGGGCTCGGAGGCTTCCAGCTCAGCACCACGTACGATTTTAAAATCTCGGACGCGTGCACGTCGGTGGGCTCCCCCGGGATCGTTACGTAGCCTGGATTGGGATTGAACGGTGTTGAGGCCTAAAGTACATAAAGCGTCACCTGTTGCAGAAGTCTCACGTTGTTTATTGTAAGAATGTATTTCATGAGGTTAAATAAACAACCAACAGCATCGTTTTCTAACTCAAATAAAGAGATTAAAGGGATAGTTTGGATGTTATGAAGTGAGGTTCTCCTCCACAGTCAGTGTTCTACTACAGTAGATGGGTTTATAGAGACACACTGGAGAACCAGCACAAAGTGATGTTCTGCTGAGGACGTACTTTAGACTCCTACAGATATTGGATTTCTTTAATAGAGTCCATTTAGAACTCTAAAGTTTGGCGATATTACAGTAAAATGTGGGACTTCTACAAGAGCCTCATGTGCACAAATGACACCAACGCGTTTTTTTAGTTTTCGTGTTAATGGTTCGCTTTAGAGAGGAGAAGTAGGAGAAACTCGACACGCTTTAAGTGGTTTAATTGGGGAAAAACAACTTCAAAACCACTTCAGTTGATTAAAGTGTGAAAGGAAAGAGTTTGAGTTAAATCAAAGACGGCACGGCAACAGTTAGGAGGGGAGGAGACGGGGAAAAGGACGCGTCGACAGATTTAGATCAGTGTTGTGTGTGTTTGTGTTTCATTTGGTTTTGTATAAGTTTCACGGTTTGATTTTGACATGTGAGAGAAGCTCGTCTGGTGTCAGAGTGTAGAAAGGTTTTTACTGACATACGATACAATAAAGAGGTAATTAAAGAACTCTACATTTATAACAGACCGAAAATAACTCGGCGATGTAAAAGCTCATATTTCTGTTCTGAGAGAAATCACACAATTCTATGAAAAATGAATAAAACTGGGGAATAAATAAAAATAATTGCTGATATCTTGATGTCAAGATTTAATCTCAATCAATTTCAGTGGCGGATGAAGTACTCTGATTTGTTACTTCAGTAAAAGTAGTAAAAGTACTCTGTTACAAGTAGAAGTCCTGCAGTCAGAACTGTACTCAAGTAAGAGTACAAAAGTACTAGCATCAATACAAACTTCATTTACAAAATGTAAAAGTACTCATTATGAAGAATGTCCCATTTCAGAATTATACATATTGTATTATTGTTTATATTTTGTATTATAAGCTGCTGGGTAGCTTGTGTTGTTTATCACATCCTGACCTATAATAAGATATAAATACATCATAATCTGTTGAGTCAACATAATACATTTAATCTGCAAAGTAACTAAAGTTATCAAACAAATGTAGTGGAGTAAAAAGTACAATATTTACCTCGGAATGGTAGTGAAGTATAAAGTAACTTATAAATTAAAATACTCTAAATACAATACGAGTTCTTGAGTACTGAGTTTTAAAGGTGACACATTTCTTCCGATAGAGTGAATCCTAAAATGTTTGTCACATTTTTGTCATCTCATTAGAGAGTTCATAATCTCCATTCAGCAACAAACGATGATTCATCTTTGTTTATGTGACGTACTGCAACACGCCTCAGTGATCAGCTTGATGGGATTTATCTCAAATTAAACTGCATTGTTTTTGCACAACTCCCCTTTTAAAGTGCTGAATGTCTGTAAATGTGACGGCGCTGATGAAAGAGACACTCGTTAGTATTTGTGTGAGAGTCCAGGGAAGTGGTTTAAAAAGGATTAAGAGCCAATCTGTGATCCCAGATCAGCCTTTGTAATCTACCGTACCTTCCAGGTCATCGTCCTTGATCACTACGTCGTATTTCCCTTCGATTTGAATCACTGTTGCAGGAAACGACAGAGCGGTTAGGAAACAGTGGCGACGCGCCGGCTTGTATCTCCTTTATTTACCTTCCTCGGTACCTTGCAGCCTCTCGCTCTCGGCGGCGTCGAGGGCGGTCACTTTGTCCGACTTGCGGGACGCCCTGCTGATGCCGGCCTTGTTCACGGCTCTGACCCGGAAGTGGTAGGAGCGGCCCTCTTTCAGGCCGTGCACCGGGTATTTACAAACCTTCACCGGGGCATCGTTGCACTGGACCCAGGTGTCGCTGCCAGCTTCACACCTACGGAGAGAGGAAAGCATCCGTGAATTCATCTGATTCATCTGTCAATCACTTCAACTGATCAATCAGTATGATGATAGTATATTGCATCATTGGATGTGGTTTCATTTGACTGTATTCATGTTCATGTGCAGTAAAAATAGAAATGCCGACTGACCGATCCACAAAGTATCCGATGATTGCCGCCTCGTTGACGGTGTTGGGGGGTTTCCAGGAGACCAGGACATAGTCGGCGTTGACGTCATATGCCTTCACGCTCATTGGTGCACCGGGGGCCCCGGCCACAGAGGGGGCGGCATCTAAGGGAGCGAGGAGATAAGGACAGACGGTAGGAAGGGAAGATAAATGTATAGATGTTAAAATGCAACACGAGGCGGAGGAATGAACCCTACCTGAGACGAACAGGTAGGCGCTGTGCTCGGCGGTGCCGTCCTTTGTGAAGATGCGGAGGGTGTAGAGGCCCTCGTCGTCCTTGGCCAGGTGGGGCAGCGTCAAGCGGGCCCCGCCTCCGCCCACCGACATCCCCGCCAGATTACTTGGTGTCAGCAGTTTATCTGTTCGCAGGCAAGGCGGTAAAACACAGTGAAGGAAAAAGATATACAGTTAAACACAACTTTTAGGCTACAGATCAAGATTATGTTGAATTAAATCAGAATAAAATGTGCTGATGTGTCCTGGAGCAAGGCATCAAATGAATGTTTTACCGTCTCTGTACCACTGGGCGAGGGGGGGTAGGTTGGGGAGGTCGGGGACGACCACCATGGTGCACACCAGGCTGATGGAGCCGCCCTCCACACCGAAGCTCACCGAGAAGCGATCGAGCAGGCTGACCTCCAGCTTACTGGCGTGGATCTCAGTCAGACGGGGCACTGAGCAGGAAGTGACACTTCACGGGTTAATAATCGTTCACGTTTCACAACATAGTCATTGAAACGCGGTTCTATTCTGGAGGAGCATCTTCAAAGCTGCAAGTTACGGAGGAATTCATGTAATTAAATTTGAAGGTAAATCATTTAAAATCACGTTTTGAAGGAAATATCTTCTCATAATAATAATAATCAATATTTGATTTAACATTGAATAAGGAGGGCACCACGATGCTCCTCGTCCAATTAACATCTGGACTGAATCTAATTAATGTGTTTCAACATCTTTTAAATCACTAACTGGTTCTTTTAATGGTGAAGATAATTATTAATTATTTATTATTTTTCATAACCACAGACACATGCAGTAACATTATATGAATTATCGATTAGATAATCAAGGGCTGAACTATTAGTTGTGAAGTTCCTCTTGTTTTGTATTTGTCTGCATCTGGACGAGGACAACAGCTTGGAAATTTAAAAGGACCCTTCCTCCAGCTACTGATCCCTCTCTCCCTCTACCTCTCTCCTCCTCTCTCTCCTCCTCTCTCCCTCCACCTCTCTCTCCCTCCTCTCTCCCTCC
>NW_022280156.1:383721-405012 GCF_004355925.1 Anarrhichthys ocellatus | reverse complement strand
TCTCTCTCTCCTCCACTCTCTCTCCTCCTCTCTCTCTCCTCCTCTCTACCTCCTCCTCTCTCCCTCCTCCACTCTCCCTCCTCCTCCCTCCCTCCTCCACTCTCTCTCCTCCTCTCTACCTCCTCCTCTCTCCCTCCTCCTCTCTCCCTCCTCCCCTCTACCTCCTCCTCCCTCCCTCCTCCACTCTCCCCTCACCAAATCCAAGCAGGCAGGACTCCCCGGATCCTGCTGGTCCTGTGAAGGAGAGAAAATCATGAATAAAAAGAGAAACATGAAGGTGAATAATGGTGCTACATAAAAAACAATATATATATGTGTATAGAAAAATAAAATAATGTGAAATAATATGAAATAAAATGAAATGAAAGACTTACTCTTCACAGTAACTGTAGCCTTGCTGGTAGCCGTGCCGTGTGGGTTGATGGCCACAGCACTGTACTCAGCAGTATCACTCACAGCACACCTACAAGACCAGACAGCAAACACGTCACAATGTTATTCAAACAAGCATAAATCCATAGATTTACACTTTCCATAAATGTCTAAGAAAAATACATGTTCAGTTTTTCAGTATTTCAATATAATGTTTTGAATTAGATTTTTTAAATTATCAAACTTAATGTATATTAATTAAACTGTGTACGTTTATAACATCATATATCGTCTTTTACTGCCTTGTCTTTGAATGATGTCTACTTGAGTGTCTTTTATTAGTCTGTAATAATTATTTATTTAAAGGACACATATCATGCTCATTTCAAGGTTCATACATGTAATTTGGGTTTCTTGCAGAACATGTTCACATGTTTTAATGTTCAAAAAACACTTTATTTTTCTCGTACGGTCTGTCTGAATACACTTGTATTCCCCATCTGCCTGAAACGCTCCGTTTTTGCGCCTGTCTCTTTAAGAGGGCTCATTTAAAGACGCAGTCACTGAATACGGGCTGTGAGCATTGCTCAGTGGATTGAGCGTGTTGATACTTTCACAGTATTTATATAGCACCTAGACCTGCTTTACAATCAAAGAAGATATGGAAATCAGATTACGACACAAGGACATCACGCACCGCCTTCTTTTGACCAATGATCTCACATGCGGGGGAGAGAGCACTGGGAAAAGAAGGTGTACCGATGGCAGGAGTCTGGTGTGCCGGGTGAGAATAGAAGGAAGAAATGTGACCTCCTCCCCCCACCCACCCCCCTGGACTGGACTATTTTAAAAGACGATCCATCTTCCGAGTCTGTGCTCTTCTTCTTTTCGAGCATTTCACTCGGGGCTCTGAATGACTAAATTCTTAACTTTTACAAATTCAGGGACATAAAGTTTCAATGTGGAATGATGGAGGACCGGAGATATTCTCACAGTGAGAGAGAGAGAGAGAGAGAGAGAGAGAGAGAGAGAGAGAGAGAGAGAGCAGTGGGAGGAATTCGTGGCTCGAATGATGCAAAGGTCAGCACTTCAACACGAACAGCTGCGGAGTCTTGAAGATGACAAACAGCTGGGCCGCCCCCCTCAATCTGACAGTCCTCACCCTCTCCCTCTCTCCCTCTCTCCCTCTCTACCTCTCTCTCTCTCTCTCTCCATTTTATCCAGGCAGAAAAGACAATTGAAGAAAGGGATTTTCCTACTCTTAAACTCTGCTAAAATATAAATATTTGCACTTTTATTTTGTTTTTTAAACTTTTTTTATTCTTCTTATCTTTTTAAACTTTTTTTGATTTGATACTCATATTCTTCTTTATAAACTTTTTGTTTTAAATCTTTTATTCTTCTTCTTTTAATACTTTATTCTTGTTTTTAAACATTTTGAAAAAATGATTCATGTATTCTTTTGTTCTTTTTACCGGTGTCTTTTTAAACTCTGTTATGTGAAACACCTTGAGTTGCCTGTGTGTATGAAATGTGCTCTATAAACATAACTTTAATAGTTCCTGTAATATGGAGGAAGTTGACATCTTCCTCAACACTGTTATTATATCCTTAGAAACTCTTCAAACCAAAGTGTGTCGTCAGCAGAGTGTTTGGGGTTTGGGGGGCGTACCTGCTGATGATCAAACCGTGGACTCCATACTTGTTTTCGATCTTGTACTTCCCGGGGGCGCTCAGTGGGTCGACTGGCACTCCTCCCTTATACCTGCAGAGAGCCGGCAGCTGTCAGCTCTCACTCTAAACTGGTAAAACCAGCATGTTTATGGGGACACATGAGTCTCTGATGGTCCGTACAACAATACAGAGAAATGTGCTGTGCACTTAAATAGCAAAGTACATTTACAAGGTGATAACAACTGGGAAGGTGTGCTGAACATTTTGATTAAAGGGGTCTACATGAGGAAAAAGTACAAACGAAGAACCATCATGAAGAGTTAATCAAGTTAATTGTGACTTTTGTTTGATTTGTTTTGTAGCTCGACTTGTATTTGCAAATTATTCTGTTGTTACCACTTCATGATTAGACTTGGATGCTGTAAGCTCAAATAGCACGCACTTTAAATGTGCTTTTGCGTATATAAAAAGAAAACTGAGGTCAGGTCTAAGACCCGCTCCTGTGGGAGGAGAATACTCTGACCATTTGACGACGGGTCTTGGGGTTCCCTCCACGGTGCAGAACAGCTTGACGGGAGTCTTCTCCCACACGGTGTGAGGCCGCAGGGCCACCAGGAAGTCCGGCATCCTTGGGATTTCCTCCAACGAATCCCTCCTCCTGTACATCATTTCGTTAACCTGGAGGGAGTAAAGTAGCACCGAGAGAATGCATACAGCACATTAAAAAGAAGACATCACTATAAAACCCTTCCGTGCACACATGTTGTCGTCATCAGCAGGTCCAAACTGACATCGACAAATGAGTTAGTGAGTCAGGCAGCAACAACTTTTACCTTCATTTTAATAAATATGTATTGTTACATACGTAATACTGTACGCAGCCAACATATGTATGCCCGCTATGATCCTTTCCCAAATGTCTTATTGAGTAACATGTTGGGGGCAGAATGGTGAAACAGCAACAAGACCTCTTGAGTCCTCAAACAAACTCTAAAATCTCTGGACAAGTTTCATCACTGGTGAAATCCAATTTATGTCATTTTTTTGAATGCACGGTTTGTACCATTTTAAACGGTTCATGGTCCCCTCCTCCACTATGTGACTTTGTGTAAACTCGCTCAGTAAATTCTAATAGATCTTCAAGAATATTGTGGTGTGTAAAACATACATGTACAGTTGAGTGTCATCTGCATATGTGCGATATAAAACCTTCAATGAATAATGATGAAATGATTTGATTTCTGTGTATTTTCACTGCTGTTAAACATGAGCTATGACAACTTAGTTTATAAAATTAGGCAGTTTTGCATGTACTGGTACTTCATGTTTTGATTTGGTTCCATGTACAGTATATAACACAATTATAACAGCATGAAACACCTCCGAGCTGCTTACCTCTCTCTGGATAGCGAGACTGTCCACTCGGGCCTTGGTGACCATCCTCATCCTGTGCAGCTCCTCCTGAATAACATTCAGTCCTTTCTCAACGTTCGTGCTCACTCGCTGGTACTCCTCTGTTCCCACATCCGCAGTCCTACCAACACAAAACTTAAATGTACCCACTACTAATCTAAGAACCAACAACACGCATGTGATTAATCATGTGATGTACAGAACAAGTCCTGAAACTTTTGTCTTTTATGAGCACTTAAATAATTAATTTCAAGCCCTTTGACTTAATCTCCATGTTTCCATCTCACAATTTAAAAAGTAAAGTAGGAACTAAACTTGGAGGCATAGTAGGAAGAATACAGTTCATCTGCAGATTAGATTCAACCCCTAGGGATTCAGAAATATCAAACAGCAGCTGATATTCTCATAGACTGATATGAGATCTACGACTCCGTACAAACACGTATTCAAAGATCTCGGTTTTGGTTTCTTTGGCGGTACCTATGCAACCTCCGGTTCTGCGTGGTGAAGTCGATGCTTCATGTGTTAAACCTGCATTCTCTCTGTTGTCCACCAGGGGGCGACTCCTCTGATTGTATAGAAGTCTATGAGAAAATGACTCTACTTCTCTCTTGATTTATTACCTCAGTAAACATTGTAAACATGAGTTTATGGTCTCAATCTCTAGTTTCAAGTCTTCTTCAATACAGCATGATGTTCATGTAGTACATTAATGTGCCATCTTGACTGTGGTCAGCTAGCAGAGACTAGCTCAGTATTACTTTACACCTAAAATAGCCTGACATATGACAGCAGCCAATGGGGACTCACCTCTGCCGGAACACCGGTATGGTATAGGCTGGTTCTGCCATAGCCTGTGTGGCCTGGGCCTTCACCTGGCTCACTGACGTGGAGCTAGATTTCCTGTCGGCAGGGGGGGGGGGGGGGTCCATTGTTATAAAACAGACATTAAAGGAACATTCCACCGTAATGGACCTTCAGGTTTTAGTTTTGCAGAAGCAGGTGGTGGCGCTAAAATCTCCCAAGATCCAGCTGAGGTGAAAATTAGTACAAAATAGTGCCAGATGCTCGCATAGGAAAGCCTCCTGGTCTGTAATATTGTGTTTTTATTGTCTTGAGGTGGATTGACAGAATATGGTGATGATCCTAAAAGAAACTACGAGACTATACTTGATTCATCCCTCCACCAATGTCTCTCCTTTTCATTGCCAAAATAACGCATCCTATACTCTCTATAAAGTATCCTTCTTATTAAATCAACTGATTTGCTTTACAAAGACAACACAATTATGTTAATCGTGCCCAACTTAAAAATACACTTTTGCTCAGAATAGCAACATTTTAAAGAATTCCCCTTTATGACATACGGACTTGCTGCCACGTCCTCAGTCACTGTGCACTTTTACTGGACCGCAGACAAATCTATTGTGAAAAGGTTGATTGTGATCAACGTCAGATACACATGAGGAGAATTTGATCAGCGGGATGGACAATGATGTCATCCAAAACCTCGTAAAGGAAACATTTAGTTGATCAAATTGATAGAAGATACCACTAATCACAGCACTCAGCGATTCTTTTTCTCTACAGCTCTGACCGCTGGCCCCAGATGTGGGTCGGGTTCAGGGGATGCGGACTCCGACATGAGATGGGGGGGGGGGCACATGACAACATGGCGTCTTCAAACAAGATGACCCGGAGGTGCAGACTTGGCTCGTAGTTTCATGTTCCGCCCTCCTCACTAGCGGCCACAAAGCTTGCACAGCCTTCGACTTGTGTATGAAGTTCAGCGTGTTGTACAGCAGAGCTACGCTGAGAGCCAGGTGGGGTGCAAAGCTTTTGAAAAGCGTTCTCTCAAAAGCTGCAGAGCATCAGCAGCGCTAGCATTGTCTGGAGCCCTGTGCCGGACTCCAGAGCTTTGGGGCTCCACAGGGGAAAATGTTTAGATTTTGGGCCATATATAGATCAATGTAAGGAGTCATGGGCCAAACAATACTGAATGTGTTTTCAACCAGTTACGCTGCAAGAAAATCAGTGTTTCCAGACCAGATAAACACAACAGAAAATGTTCTGTCAAAAAACCTAAGCAACACTAGCAAACTGTTTGACGTCTGACATCACACTCGTTAATTGGTGCTCCCACATGTTACTAGAAGTAGTTCTGTATCTGCTGCTTATTTCAATATTGTTCAACTCTAATACAGCGCGTGGCCTAAGCGCCCACTTAAAAGATTAGGATGCAAATGTAAGATGTGAATCTTTAATTCTAATAATGAGATTGTTATTCATATGGCTGTGGTTTCTTTGTATTGTGACAGTTTTCCTAAAATTTGATTTTAAGAAGTGCAATATATTGAATCGTAACTTGTAATTGTCAGTTTCTTGCCAATAGCTCTTAGACGTAATACCACTAATTCTGCTTTTACTATATCTGAGATGTACAGTCATTTGAAGCTGCCATCTTTGTGACCAAATAGCAATTACAAAACACACAACACATATTTAACAGATATAACTATGTTATATGCATGAAAGGTTACCAATATTTGGTGTAGTTAAATATCAATTTTGACAAAAGACTTTTAGATGGGAACGCTTTTAATTTGCAGCAAGAATCTTTATACTAAAATAGTGGTTCTTAAAATAATAGTGAACAGATAAACTATCTAGTCTGTGATGATGTAAACCCAACAAACAAAAAAAGGATGAAGGCAAAAAGGTCGAAAGCATCGTTGAGTCCAACTGTTGAGCTCGATTGAATGGATCAACGTGAGCTCAAAATCAGTATTTGTTCATCGGGGGATCTGTGTATTAAAATGCAGCTTTAAATACGGCGTCCGAGGACAAACGGACAGCCAGCTATGAAGCAGACACGTATGCAGCAGGAACACGAAGGCCACCAGCCAGCGGCAGCAGGACACATTATCTCTGCCCGGGCAAAGCAGCAAGAGCTTCCACCTCCATACCTCACTGCTGTCTGCTGCTTGGTACGCACACATTGAGTGTGATGATAGGCATAATCAGATTTGACTTGGCTCACGCCCTTCTTCTTATACCACGGTGTGACTTTGGAGGCCATGACGGGAACACTTCAAGGAGACCTGGTCACGAGCACCAGGGGGGAGGAGGAGGGGAGACCAAACATGTGTTAGCCGGGACAGCAAAGAAGTCTGTCCCTGGAACATTATACCGTCACCGCAGGCTTCATGACGTCGCTGTCATCCACATTGTTAGAAGTGTGGACAAACCTTTACATTTACAATAGATACAGATCATGTATATTCATATTATACGTAACAAATAACCGTAGCTTAAACACAGATATGCAAAGAATACGTAAATATCACATGAGCATATCTCAGAGAAAGACATGTGCAACATTTAGGAGGCGACAGGACAGTTCAAACATACACCAGAGCTCAGCGCGTCAAATGTTTCACCTCACTGCCTCACAGGCCTCAGCTATGAATAGCTTGCAGCAGTCTGCCTGTTCCATGATCGGAGAAATGAAGGAAACGTTTATCTCACTTCTTAATTAAGAACCAGCGTGCAGGAAATGAGACCAATCCCACTGTACAGGCTCTTTTAAATCAATCAAGACTAATTGACTAAACCAGCTGTCGAATCCAAACTTCAGCACTAATTATGTTTCCAATCTGTATAATAATTATTTCAACACAAGAACATTTCTTTTTAAGCTAATACAACTTGGGAAAAGAAGGGTCAGCCACCACTTAATGCCCCGGTATGTCAGGAAGTAGAGCTCAGGGAGGTTCAACCGACTGCTGCTGTTTCTCACACAGCATGACAGATAATCTACTGCCATTTATTACAGCAACACATTTCACTTATCGCACGCTTGAAAACTTCCCTCTCCTACTCTGGACTTTTCAAAATGTCTTTCTCTAGTAGAATTAGCCTGCTAGTGAAATCAGAATGAAGAAAAGTGACTTACCCCAAGAGATCAAAAGAGCGCAAAGCGGTGGAAGACCAGCCTGATGCCGCTTGGGAAGCACTTGCTGATGGCAACAAAAATATTACCCTCTGACTGGAGGAATGCTGTTCCCCTTCCACCCCTTGTATGGACGCACTTAAGACTATATATAGCATTTACCCCCAAATTTTGTTCTCATTCTGCACTTTGGAGATGAAGAGTGTGCATCCGCAGCTGCAATTTTATTGAACTAATTAGAGGAATGTTTTATCTGCTGCATTTATTACATTTATGGACATTTAGTGAAAGGTGAAAAAGACAATTCTAAGTTCACGGGGGCTGGATTTCTAAAATGACATACTGTCTTCACACAACAATAACTCATTTTGTCAGTCCTTAAATCAGTGCTTAAACGGCACATTGCAGTCTTCCATCACACTATCGGCAGAACAACAGATGTCCTTTCGTCACAAAATTAACAAGAGACACCTCACCTTTAGATTTCACAAACATTCATTCAGCAAGAAAGACATTTTGACAATTTGCTGGCAAATGGCAACGCGTAAAGCCCCATGAGACCTTTTTAGGTTTCTCCAGACAGCCTGTCCTCCTTGGCCCGACACTTGTGGGCAGCAGTCAGGCTATTTTTAACCAGCCAGTCCGCCTCGCTACAGTGATACCACCCAATTCTTACTGTACAAGAGCCCCCCATCGCTATTTTCATTCACACAAGTACATCTAAAAATAAGATGACTGAAAGACACGGAGAAGAAACTCAGGAGGCAGAGTTTGTTGAATCTCAATGAATCAAACTAACAGTGAATTTAAAAGAATTCAAAAGAGGCAGCAGGCCTCCAGTTTATTGACCTGCAGGCTCCACTGGAAAGGTCACCTCCCCCTCCTCCGTTTAGAGGACACTGGCCTGCAGAATATTCTTTAATAAGACACGTGAGCTCATTAAACCCTCAAAACATGTATTATATTATACACATGTCATCCTTACAGCCCCAAAGTGTGCGTCAATGTGCTGACATCACATGTACTCGCAAAGTACTGAAAGAAAAAGTATTGAAAGAAACACATAGGAAAATAAATAAGAAAGTGCTGAAAACAATACAAACGTGAGGAAGAGAGAGGCTCGATCAGTGACTGTGGATCTGTTACTTACTGCAGGCGTCCTGAAGAAGTGGCTCCAGAGGATCCACCGGTACACAGCGGGCCACTCCTGCAAAGACAAACCAGTTTACAGTTAATTCATCCACACATGCATGCATACAAAACATACACATTCTTCTTTCGCCACTTAAACTGAAAAAGTGCAATATATATAAAATATATACAGTATATGTTGGTCATGGTACTGTAAACACTAAAAACCTCTCGTTACTTGACTCCATGCGTCTTTAAATTCTCCTAATGAATAAATAAACAGAGATCATTATATGTGAGGGTTTACAAATCTTAAATCTAACTTTGTATTCACGTTTAAGAGACCAAGAGACTCTCTGAACCTATTAAAGGACGTTATATTATTGCAGTTCCATAAAGCTGATGCAACAGACAGATTTAATGGTCAAAACGTTCCTACTTGCAAGTTTACTCAACTGTACTTCAAGGACAATTTTGAGGTACTTTCATTTTAAGTATGTTCATTTTATGCTACTTTATACTTCTACTTCATCACATATATTTGGCAACATTAGTATAGTTACTTTAAAGATTCAGATTATCAGTACAACATATAAACCGATAAATGAATCATGATGTATTAGTACAGCTACCCGTATATAAAGTATATAATAGTTGAAACTAGCTGAACCGTTACCAGCTGTTAATGCATCAATCGGTATAACCCAGTGGTGTTATATTATTATATTATTATCTGAAATGAGCAATCCTGCATCATGAGTATTTTAACTTTTGGTACTTTAAGTTTCGATGCTGAGAACATATTTTGATTGCAGGACTATTATTTGTAACAGAGTATTTTTACATTGTTTAACTGCTTTTAGTATATTAAACGTACTTCTTCCACCACTGCCTACTCCTGTGGGTCTACTTCCAAAAACACTGGATCCTAAACGTCCCATAATGAAACTAGATCACATCTTTCATTAGATCATAACTGGTATATCTTTCAAACTTGACGTCCCTAGTTTTCAAAACAGTTCATGTTATTAGTCTGAAGTCTCCAGTCCCCATTTCCTCAGACTTGACAAAGCGTCCTTGAGAACCACAGAAGACATTAATCACCTGATCTCATAGGCTACTGATATACCAGTATCAGCGGAGTGCCCCTTTAAATGAACGTGCTGCTGGGTGACATTCTCTGTTACATGCTGCCACCTGGTGTCTGTTTGCTTGAAGTTGCTGTGGATGATCAGCTGATGTGGGAAAATAAATCCTCTGATGCTTCCTGTGTTGTTGGTTCTTCTGTCTCACTGAAGATCACAGGAAATAGTGTCCGGCCAGAACAGGACCCTGTTTGGCTTTCTGGGTGAAAATAATAAATGATAAACTTTACAAACTAAAGCAGGAAGAATAAACATCTCCTAAAATGATATACATAGTGATAGTAATGTTGAGTTTGCAACAGTTAAAGGACGTTTTTCAGAGCTTTGAGCACCACAGAACTAGATCCCATTCCTCCCCGTTGTACTGGGAGGTAGAGAGCAGTGTGGGGCAATAATTGTTGCTTTACCCTTTCACCCATACTCTCTATCGGCATTTTATTTTCAATGCCGACCATGCTCACAGCAGGCTGTCTGAAAAATACCCTCAGCGGGATAATTCCCCAAAAATCATGACCCAAAAATGAGGATGAAGTTGAGTCTGTCCTCTAAAATCCAAACACTTCGAGCTTCAACTAATTGCTGTTTATTTGCAGTGCTGCTGTATTGTTAGAAAGTTCTCTCGTTACTTCATCCAACCCCTCTGTGTGTGTGTGTGTGTGTGTGTGTGTGTGTGTGTGTGTGTGTGGGTGTGTGTGTGTGTGTGTGTGTGTGTGGTCTCCTGCTGGATTCCAGTCTCCTTCCTCTCCCTGGCCCCGGTACGCAGCATGTTTGCAGTGCGAATAAAAGAGATTATTGGAGCATGATAACACGATGAGCAGGGAGTTCACCACTTTGAGGGGCCACATTCGCTTGGACCTTCAGACTGTTTGAGTGTTACCAGCTGCCAGCATTTCAAGCATGCTTTTGTTTCTCTACTTGTTTGTAATGAGGAGAAGCTCCATTATATTGTTACTTGATAAGGAATAGGTCAGTAGATTTCTTTCTTTATGCCAGTTGCACGTTGGACGTTAGGATGGTTTGTCATTTGCTCCACTCATCAGTCCGACACATTGATCATTAGCAGGATATCTTCATATCTACAGGCCTGGTTTGCATGGCCATTGGTTTGGATATTCATGCCACCCTTTGAAAAAAGGGCAAGAACTTTAAAAAATATATTAAAGTGAAGGGTTATTGGTAGATGACTATTTTCATATGTCGTCCTCCCAGTCGCTGATGGCTGATGAAGTATTGTAAAATCATCCGAACGCAGCCGAATGATGCCAAACATCACCATTGTTTACAATGTATCTGCGTGGTGTATTCTGTGAAGAACCTTGTATTTTTGCATGTTTCTGTTGGAGGATATACAGAAGATGTTCTTTGCAGGTTTGGTTCCAGAAGTCGGCACTGGGGATGATTTCTATGTCTTGTGCCGTAAATTTAAAGGGAGGGAGATTATCTTGAAGTTTTTGGATCGTAGTTTATTTCGTGTAGTGATGTTAAACAGGTCTGACGTTACAGGGAGAAGATTAGAATTAAATGATTTAATGTTGTCTTTTAGTCTGAATAGAGGATTTAATCTGTAAATATTCTAAGAAGTGATTCTCCCTAATGTCCTACTTCTGGACCAAATAAGGCAATGAGACCGTGGTATTATTATGGAAGATGTGTTTGAAGTGTGTGATACCTTAATAGTCCAGGATGAAAAATGTAGTGGTTTTCTAATGATTAAAAAGTCAGGATTGTTCCAGTTGGGGGTGTATTTAGTAGGTGAGATTGTGCTGAATGTCCACCAGGCTGTCAGACTTGTAGCTATGGGCGGGTTTTTGAAACATGGATGGCGTGTGATGGAGCGGCTTTTTTGTTCTATGTCCCTCCTGTGGTTGTCAGTTTGATTGATCGAGAAGGGTTTCTTTCATGTAACTGAGTTGTGAGGGAAGTAACGGTGTGTTGGAGGGATTTCTTTTCCTTGGTTAGTCTGGATATTTGTACTTGGCTGAATTCGAGGCTTTCGCGGAGCTGCTGGAATTCTCTGTGGAGCACCTCGAGAGCTATTTCTGCGTCTAGTCTGGAGAGTTTATTGTCGATTGAAAGCAAAATGTCACGAACGTCTGTACAGCATGATTTGTCCGGGGAGGATTAAATGGAGTCGGATTGTCGACATCTCTTGTTGTTTGGTGTGGAGGCGAGGTTGTCATTGTCTTGTCCCGTTTTCGTGTCGGCCGTGGTGAAAATACGGTTGAAATGTTCGTCGATAAAATCCTCAAGGTCTCCCAGGTCGAATGATTGTATTATTCCAGTTGAATTTAAACAGAAAGGGGATTTATTTTTGTGGGAAAAGTTTGTGTACAATCTAGCAGCAGGGGGCGGCCATCTTGGATCTTGCACTGGTCTCGTCGGATCTCGCCTCTCCTCGAGATGACGCTAATTTTGTTTCCTGCCATTTCCCATGCAGGTGTCACACCTGGAATGCCAGTGAAAAGGATATCAAGGATTGCTATAAAGTGAAAACTTATCTGATTCAACTCTTTATCCTGTTTTCAACAGAATGTTTAAAATAAATAAATAAACACTGCTGACACACTTGCATGGATCTCCACAGCTACGGCTGCAACTGACACTTCTTTTCAATATCGTTTATATTTTCAATTAACTGATTAATTGTTTGTGTCAGAAATAGGTCAGATTGTAAAGGTGAGGACATCAAATAACAACCAACACTCAAAAACCTAAAGATTCATATTATATGTTGAAATACAGAAAAGCAGCAAGTCTTCACATTTGAGAAGCTGAATCGTCCACGTTTTAACTCCAATTAAAGTCAGTCAAATGTTATAGGTTACTGACTTTCAATATTGCAATAAAGAGGGGGTTTATTGGGTTTGTGTGTCAGCAGTCTCTGCCAATAGAGACACTGAATGAACTACAAATAGAAAGGTCACTAGAGAAGGTCACCCTGAAGCAGCCATGACACCAGGAAGTATTTTCTGCTTCAGAGGGGAGTGAATGACGGCTAAGCCCTCCCTCCTCTCCGGGGGTGGGGTGGGAGGGAGAGGTGGAGGGGGATTGTGGGCAGGATGAAGCTGAATCAAGGAGGGAAGTCCTAAATCACAGCGGTTCAGGGACGTCACAGGCTTTGTCCGTCACTGAGTCAGCAGACACGGGTCATTTTACGAAGAGCGTGGTGACGTAGATGAGCTGCACCGGGGGGGTGGGGTGGGGGGTGGGGTCGTCTCTGACTATGTATAGCAATGCTGACAGTAGTTGCATCAGGCTTAATCAGGGGACGTCATTTAAAGTGTTTCACAGTTTAAAAACAGAAGATATTTCCCATAATGCATCCAATTAACTGCAGACAAAACACAGTTGAGTAGGTGGAGGGGTGCGTAGTGTTACAGTCCCCTTCCTAAAAATATATTGACAGTGATACTTCCTATAACTATAACGGGGAGAAAAGGATTCATGGCAGCTATTCTGTTATAGAGACGTACAGAGGTGAGTTTGGTTAAAAGCAAACCAATAAACCTTTAAATGTTTTAGTCATCACCCCAAAGTCTAACAAAACAGTTTCTCTAACAAAGTTAGGCGGGATCAAGATCCCTGATCCAAAAGGTAGTGATGGATATGAACACTGGCAGTAGATGAAAAACGTGAACTAAAGAGTGAAATACAATCTGTCTCCTCTTTTACTCTCTCTCACTTCTCCTCTAGAGGCCCAGAGCTCTGCTCGCTTTAATATGAGCCCTCTAATCCTTTAATCGGTCACTAATTTACACCTGGAGCTGTAACTGAATGTAATTGAATTACCTGCTCAACGGAACAAGCTTCACATATGGCTCAGAGGTCCGGTACTGAAGCAAACTCAGCTAGAATACTTAACTTGTGTCAAAAATTCAAAAAGCTTGTAAAAAAAAATAGTTAATGTCTTTTTGTTTTGTTTGTCGTTTGTTAGATTTGTGCAACTCTTCACATACTTTATTGACATTATAGTAATTTACTGGATTGTCCTCATATTAATTTAAATCAATTCAGTACACGTAAATATTAGGATGAAAATAAGTAGAGTTAAAACAGGGACAAATTGCCAAATATTGGGTTCTGTTCATGGCCTAAGCGCCCACTTAAAGGATTCCAACGCAAATGTAAGATGTAAATCTGTAACTTTGATATTAGGATGTAACAAACAGAACATGCAGTAAAATATTGGTTTCAGTACCAAGAGGCTAAGACCGAGATAATTACACAACATTTAGTCGGCATCTATAGTGTTTAAACTACGTACAGGGCAACCTATTAGAAATATGCTGAAGCCATATTCTAGTTTATCTAAACAATTCACCATAGTTTGGTTACCCCCAGGTGTACATTTAAAGGATATTGTACTTATCAAGCTAAATTTCAAGCAATGAAGTGCAGACATGCGAGTTGACCAGCGCGTCTTTGGGTGCCTCGTTGAAGGGAACATGGCACCAGTGTCCCTGGGAGGCGAGAGTGTTGCAGGAGATAACAAACTGTTTTCTCCAACTGTAGAATGTGCAGAGCTGTTGAGAGGTGGTCGGATGACACGGCTTGTATCTGATGACCTTCATCCTCGTAGCTGATGCTGCGCATGTGTGTGTGTGTGCGTGTGTGTGTGTGCATGTGTGTATGTGTGTGTGACGCAGCTGGTAAGAGGGGGGATGACATCATTGCGTGGCTGCCTTGCTCCTCTGCACGTACGCGTCTGTGGCTCTCTGGGAGGAGACAGGCAGGTTAACATGCAGGGCCAGCCTCCTGATTCACAGTCTTCCCCCTCCTCCTCCTCCTCCTCCTCTTTCCCTTATTATCACTCCCCTGCTGCTGTAGAAGAAACCCCCTCCTTCCTCTCCGTCCCCAGCTCAGCCAATCGGGCCCCTCTGTGGGGGTAGGGCATAGCAGAACCACCATTCCAGTGTGGAGAGCTGCTGCATCTCCCCCAGAGCTAACAGGGAGCTAGCAGCTCAGAGGGAGGAGACACAGTCAAACCAAGCCTCTGTGTGTGTTTGTGTGTTAAAGTTTGTGTGTGTGTGTGTGTGTGTGTGAGGCTGCAAGTGTGCGACTGTCGCAGACTAGCAGGCACGGCTTGTTTCACCAGACTTTTCTCCCCCCCCCTTCCTCTCTTTTTAACCTTGCCTCGTCGCGGTGCTCAGCTCTGCTCTGCTCCTTCCTCCACTTCAGGATAAAGAGGGATCAGCGTGGAGGAAACACCTTCCCTACCCCTCCTTTAACTCTCTAACCACCTCGTAGTTCGCTGACAGCTCCTGGCGGACGAGCAGGCAGGATGATAGCGGCTCAGCTTCTGGCCTACTACTTCACCGAGTTGAAGGATGATCAACTCAAAAAGGTGAGTGACATTGAAGCTGCCTTTGGTGGAGAGCTGGGTGTAGTGTGACAGCAGCCTGATGGACGCCGGTTAGCAGTAGCTGCATGTCAGCAGAGCACTGAGCCTATGTATCAGGCCGGGGGGGAAGAGGAGGATGCAGCAATAGGGAAGTAGAGGGAAGAGGAGGAGGAGGAGGGGGAGGCCATGATGAACTCTAATCTGGATTTGATTGCATTTGACTTTGCTCAGGGGGTTAGCATTGTTTGACACGGATGTCCTTGAGAAAAGGGCCGTGGTCGGTGATGGTGGTGATGTGCTGCAGGCGGACCCTCGTTAAGGAGAGCTTCCGGAACGTCGGATGCCAGGGCGTCTGAAGCAGACAGGTGTCTGTGAGGGGGGCTGCTGGGCAAAGTCGTGAGCTCCACAATCTCTTGCTGCTCCGCCCCACTCTCTTCTTCTCTACCGGTTTCATCTTCCCTCTGTTAACTCGCCCGTTCTCTTATTACTCTCAGGCAAAGACGACCTAAACTGGTTAGCAGGACACAGATGCAACCTGAGCTGGAATACGGCCTCTGGTCATGTAAAGAAGCTGACCTTTGCTTTAGCGGAAATTAGCCACTGCATGGGATGACAGACCAGTGAGATGTTCCCAAGGGGGGGGGGGGGGGGCTAGTCAGATGAGATGAAGGGGGAGTGGGGAGTTTTATGATGTCGTGTGTGATGTCACAGTGCAGTAGGTGCACGTGCCTTTGCTGAAGTAGGTTAGTGGGATTTACAACAGTGACTCATTAAAAAGGAAGAAAGTTATCCAACCGTGTACATCTGCTGCACTGCACATTATGAAATGTAGACAAATTCAGCAGCTGCCAAAATAACTTACTGTCTGTAAAATAAGTGTGATAACAGTAAATAAGCCGGATTTAGCATAATAATAATAATAATAATAATAATAAAGAGTATAAACTTTTTGATCCATGATGTGCCTCTTTACAAACTCAGGTTGAACAGCCAAGCACTGTTCAAACACACAGTGGAGGAGATTCCGACGTATCCAGAGGAAATATATTTCCCAGGCTAAATTTAGCCATTTGATGTAATGGTGCAGCTATAAATACATTGAAATACATTTTAGCTTCAAAGAAGAAGATGCCGATTTTACGTCTTGGCGCACAGCCTCACAAGGTCGACAAAGAAAGACAGGAATATAAAAAAAGAAGTGATTTGTCTCCCACGATTTCCTGGAAATACTGCATTCAATACTCATTCATTAACGTTACTTCACGTTGCATTCGTCTTTTTGAGAGGCTAATGCCACACAGAGTAGCCTGATGGGAAACACACGTGTGGCCTGTGTTTCCTGGCTCAGAGTGGATCTCTGTGCTGTGTCGTGCCCGATGGCATGCACTGTGTTATTATGCAACAATAACAGTGAGTGTGAAGCACACACACGTTCATTAGATGCTTTAACTGCATCTGCACTGTATGTCAAAAGACATATTGAAAGTATCTTCATCGTGCGTTGTCGCTTTTGTCCCATGTCAACATATGTCTACATCAGTATCTGGGTTCAGGCTCCTTCTCACAATATGTGGTACTTTGAGTTAAGTGAATGACTCTATTGACTTTCTAGCTGCCACTCAGCCGCAGTAACAAACATGCCTCTCATGCAATTAATAAAAGAGCAACTAAACCCCCAAACCACTTTTTCCAGCTGAAAACCAATGTATATGGGTATTATAGTGTTGTTGGTGGATTCAGGTCCAAATCTTGACATTTTAGTGCAAAGTATTTGAATATTGTGTTATAAATATGCATAGGGACTGCCTTCTACTGGTTGAAACCCGGGAATTGCAATTGAATTTTGCTGTTAGCTGATATGGAGGTAAGCAACGTATATGGCAGCCAACACCCCCTCTTATAAAACCAATGTCTCCCTCTTTAGACTGTGGAGAGACGAGTATTAGTGACAAGTGGTCGTTACCCTTTCAATGAGCATGTGATTCCTTTATGCTAATCCCTAGCGCTAATGCTAATAGCTAGCATACACATAACTAGTGCTAATGTTAATCGCTAGCTTACACATATCCCAGCCTTTTATGTTAAACTCAAATCCACAAATGTTTCTAAGTTTATACTGTTTATACTTTTGTCAACATAACAGACCCTTTACAGCACTGTTACCTAACCATAATCATATCATTAGTCAGCATGCTAGTGATTAGCATTAGCAATTAGCACTAGTGAATAGCGCTAGTGATTAGCATAAGCTAATTGGAGGGGAACCGGCTATCATGGACAGTTGTTTAAAGACAGTAATGTCCGTCAGCTCATGTGGTGCTGTCTAAATCACGGTGTAATTAGCAAGCATCCACACACTCTTCACAGGACAGGAAAGCACACAGCGAGATAATCAGTCATTAACACGGATTCACCAGATTGTGTAATGCTTGATTTCAAGTCCACGGAAAAGAGAGAAAAGCCATGTGCTGTAGGCCTACTGTGATTTAAATACTACACTGGTGATAGAACATTGTGCTTTTCTCATGTTCTAGAGGCATTTAGATTTTCCAGGGTAGATGCACTTCAGGCAAAACTGGGGTTTAGTTACTCTTAAGGTTTAGTTACTCTTTAAGTAAGATGTTACACAATCTGAGGTGGTCTTTTCAGGATCGCTTGCAGTGCTTAAACCATGATGAAATACCAAAAGAAAAAGGTGTATAAATGGTCATCTGTAGTTTTTAAGTTAAGTGAGAGTCAAGTCAGTTTGTATTCAGCTTCACGGTGAGGTCTGTTTCATCAGTGAGTTAACCAACAACATTTAACATCAGTAATGTTGCTGATTTGGGGGTGGTTCAACTCAACATAAACTCCCCTGAAAAACCCAAACTGTATTCCTTCTGTCTGGGAATTAAAACATTAGGTAAAGCTCGTTTTTAATAACTTGAACACCGTGTGTGTTTGTGTCCTGTGCCTGCTCCTCAGATCGATAAGTACCTGTACTCCATGCGCTTCTCGGATGACACGTTGAAGGACATCATGAACCGGTTCCGCAGGGAAATGGAGAACGGGCTCGGCCGCGACACCAGTCCCACCGCCACCGTGAAGATGCTGCCCACCTTCGTCAGGGCCATCCCTGACGGATCAGGTGCGGTTTACAAAAACAGATCATTTTGACAACAACACGTGTGGTTTTGGTAAACTCAAGTGCTCATATATCCTATTGTCTAGGTTCCTGCTGCCCAAGAGAAAGACAAAACTTAACCCGTAGACGTACAATGCAACGAAGACTGTTTTGTGTTCAAGATACATTTTTAAACATTGTAAATAGTGAGCTGAGGGATTTGGAGACCCTTTAAAGGAGTAGCTTTAATACGTTGTTGCATCTTAGAGAAAAGCTTTGACATCCTGGTGTAAACTATTCTATTGGATGTCATGTTTGAAATATTCAGCTGGAAGTTAAATATTAGTTAAAGATTGAATTACCTGCCATTCCTCGACTTCACTTCCTGGTGTCCCTTTGGCAGAATGAGCCCATTGACTCAGCAAGCAAAGCTAGAAAGTACAAAAAGCTCATTATAAACTGTTATTATTGATATATATATATATTCAAAATATAAAGTTGAATACGCTGATGAGTATCATTAACTGTAACAAAAGTCATTATGGGGCTTTTATTCATAAGTTCATAATGCAGTAAAGTGTCCAATTCAAATTGTATTTTGATACACAGGCAAACATGACAAACGATGAAAGTCACTGTCATTAGGATGACAAATTCAATCACATTAAAAGCAAAGTAATCCCCCTCAGTGCTGCTGTTTGTGCCTGCGTTGTGTTTTACAGCGTCCATCTATAGACTCTAAGAGTGTTAAAGCAGCGCCTGATGCTTCCCGTTTCTATCCGTCAGTAAACAATGTGCTGACGTGGTGAAATCGTCAGGCCTCTCTGTGTTGTGCTCTGGATGATCTGGACCACTATTGTTTTAGGCCCCCGAGGCCAAAGAGTTCAGCCAGCCTGATCGGGCTCTGTAACCGTCTCATAACATGCAGCCGTCGGAGGGAGACCTCGAAATGTCAGTTTTATTGATTCGAATTCAATTGAGAGACAATTTAAGGAGCCGTCTAATAAACGGTATCGTGTCACGTTGAAATTAAAATTCTGATTACGGCTCACAATCTGCTAAAGTTGCAGTTTAATTTATTCTTAAAGTATCAAAATGCAGAAGTTAGAACGAAAATATTCAGTCAGTGAAAGTGCTCAAAAGTGCTATAGATATAAACAAATACACAGTATATTTATATAAAACGAAAGGCAAGGCAAAAACAGGCAAATTGCAGCCTGAAAATGACCATGTCACGACTTTTTAACTGTGGGTTACTGTACTTAAGTTACAGCGAAACAGCGCTCGCTTTAATTTCAAGATATTGTGATGATCAGATCTTTACAGCGGACAATAATGCTGCTACCCAGCATGGCTTGTCCCTGTTAGTAAAGGCCCACACACAGATATAACATGGAGTGTCAGACATACTGTGGAGAGCGACAGGCCGCGCTGACCGCCTCACGTTATAAATAGCCTCAGGTTTCAACAACCTCATGAGGACGGAGGGGTCACGAGAAAGGGCAGGGTCGAAGCCACGGCGACCGTTATAAACAAATAAACATCCGACAGCCTGATCAGCAAAGACATACATGACGGGCGGGACGACAGTAGCAGCAGGAACACAAGAGTACTTTTCCTCCACTGTAACGTATCCTTGTCCCTCAGTTTGTACGGGTCGCAAAAGGAAAACATGCAAATTAAATCGTCAGGATGTCACTTCACACTCTTATTACACATTAAAGATTATTATGAGAGGAAACGCTATGAAAGAGGAAAAAGCAGAAAGACTAGTCGATTTAAAACGGCCTTTATTTGAACTGAAAAAAACGTCACAAATGTACACGAATGGTTTTCTGTGAATCTGGAGCAGAAAAGGTGGACAACAATGAACTGTACTATACATATACATATATATATATATATATACACATATGTACATGTATGTATATGTACATATGTGTTTGATAAAGATACTCAATACAGTAAACAGCCCTCTCCGGTCTCTGTTAGTTTAACACTGATTATGAAACTATTACATTAAATACTGAAGATCAAACATGTGTATGAACTACGAGGTCACTCACTGATATGAGGTCACAGTGGGACAGAGTGGATGAAGTGGACGCACGCTGTGCTGTAAATCAGTAACACTTCTATATGCCAGGCGGCGGCGGCGGTCACGTCTCATTCACAGAGATAAATAGATAAATAGCACAATGCAGCAAACGCTGCAGTCACGGTGGCACTGCATGAAGAACATTGTTCTGCAGGGAGGCGGGATGTCCAGGCTGATTCCTTGTAAACGAAAAGGTCACAGGTCTGATTAAGGTCCGATTAATGCAACAGTGAATGTACGTCCACACACACACACACACACACACACACACTATCATGTGTTCTGCTGCAGTGTTCCTCTGCAGGACACTTAATCCGCCTCGTTCGTTGTGACTCGCTGTAGATCAGTGTCAGACAAAGCCTGAATTAATCATTCTTATCCTAAATAAAGAGAGCTGCGGCCTTAAACGTCAGAAATAATGAGCCATCTTCTCATACATCGCTTACAAATTATTAACATTTCAGAGCATGAAAACAATGGGAAATATATCTATAACTCTATAAAGGCGTGTGTTTGTTTGGGAACAATAGAATGAACTCTATGACGTTGTGTGAAAGCTTCTCTCTGCGGAGGATCGGTTCACGTTTCGGTTTCTTCCCCGGACGGAGACATCTGGCCGCTCTGTTCACGCAAAGCAGGTTGTTGGAGAAAAGCAGCTAAAGTGCATCTTAAGTGCTCTGGAATGTAATCGGTTTAATTTATCAACGCTGGTTCAAGATTTGTAAATCATTTGGCTGACAGTAAAACTAAATGTTTTTAAAACATAAAAGATAAACTGCAGTAAACAGGAGACATTGCATCACTACTTTCACGTAATAAGCACTTAAATGAAGTTGTTGTTTTTTTGAAAATCTCTAAAGTTTCTTTGTATTTGTGTTCTGACAGAAAAGGGGGACTTCATAGCTCTGGACCTCGGGGGGTCCAACTTCAGGATCCTGCGTGTCAAAGTGACCCAGGACAAGAAGCAGCCGGTTCAGATGGAGAGCCAGGTCTACGAGACCCCCGATGACATCATCCACGGCAGCGGGTCACATGTAAACACCAACTTATCCTTCTCCCCCC